>NC_056732.1:223740905-223778405 GCF_019279795.1 Protopterus annectens | reverse complement strand
CATGCAGTTACATTGATGGCAGCATGCCACCAAAGTGGGAGTATTTCAACATGGCACATACATAGAAACACATTTCAATATTTATCAAACAATAGGACGTATGTCCCAACAGTAGATTTAATTGTACACATACCCATTGAGTCGTGTATTTAGATTATTGTTGCAGATATGGTGGGGGTAAAGATGTCAATTAACAACTTGTATATCCCTGTAACTCTCAATACTTTGTTAGTCAGTGCTGTAATCTGTACCTTACAGGTATTATTACACTACCCTATGGCCTTAGTTTGGACAGTGGTATGTTTGTAGACAACTATATACATGAATTGTTTTACCTGCAGTATACACCTCTTACCTGGTATACCTGTGGAGGTATTGTTTGTTAACACTACCTGACTGTTTCTACGCATATTCTCAGATTCCAGGTTAATGTTATGCACATACCTCTCAATTTCTTATTGCACACACTCTGGGCAAGTCTTGACAACATGCATGTGAAACTGGGACATATTTTGACAATTGCCCTAATAAACATTTGCTAAGTTGCTACAATGATAGTTTGTTTTCATATACATTTCCTGAATATTTGCAGGTCTGACCGTCAGTTATATGTCATTAAATGCTGCCTAAATGTCAGAGATCATCACACTGATTTGCCAGGGGGACAGGGTAACAGGCAGCAGATATGGGCCAATTATCTGGACATTTTGGACAAATCTGTACAGTTGAGGAGTATGATTCTGCATACAGCTTACTACCACACTCAGGATTCGAACCATGGCTGTGTCTGGTAAAAATAAAACAGTGTACATCACAGCTGAGTGTGCTATATAGATATTGCTGTGTATTTCTTCTCTGATTTCTGTCTGTAAGTCTCCTGTGGTTTTACAATCTGACTTTGTAATTACAACACTCTTATACAGGATTTCCTAGACAGTTTTATTATGTAGCACAGTGTGGGTGACAGTGATCCATAACATTTTATTATTTGGAGAAACTGCAACACTAACAATGCCATACAATACAAGACTAAACAGTACCAGTCCAGGATTTCAATCTTTTATTTCTAGGCACAGTTTTCATATCTGACAGACCTGTGGAGGGAATGGTTGTTAACAATACCTGAATGTTGCCACACATATTACCAGATTCCACGTTATTGTTATGCACATACATCTCACTCTGTTACTGCACACACTCTAGTCATAGCTTCACAACATGGGGGTAAAGATGGGACATACTTTGCATATTACTCTCATAACATTTTGCTGAGTTTCTACAGTGACAGGTTTGTTCTTATAGATATATTTCTGACAGTTATGATATCTGACAATCAGTTGTATGTCATTATTTGCTGCCTAAACTTCTGGGATCATCCCACTGATTTGCCAGGGGGAGAGAGTGACAGGCAGGAAAATTAAGCCAATTATCTGAACTTTCTGACAAAATATCTGTACAGTTGAGGGGTATGATTCGGCATGCAGCTTACTACCACTCCCAGGATTCGAACCAAGGCTGTGTGTGCTAAAAATACAACAGTTTACATCTCAGTTGAGTGTGCTATTTGAATTATGTTGTCTATCTTTTCACTGTTTTCTATCTAAGTCTCTCTCAGTTGCACGATATGACCTTGTGATTACAGTCCTATACAGACATTCCTACACATTTTATTTATGTAGCATAGTGTGGGTAACAGTCATTAATACAACAGTACTATTAAGAGAATGCAACACTACATTACCATATGATACCACAGTAAACACAAGCAATCCAGGAGTTAGACCTTTATTGCCAGGCTTCTTCTTCTTTCGGCTTCTCCTGGTTAGGGGTTGCGACAGCAGATCATCTGTCCGCTCATGATTGGCAGTGGAGTTTTACGGTGTCGAGTTCCCAGCCTGGCACCCAAGTTTCCACAGAAGGCACATACATGCACGCACTCACACCTAGGGCCAATTTAGAGTGTCCAATCCACCTACTGCATGTCTTTGGGATGTGGGAGGAACCAAAGCACCTGAAGGAAACCCACGTGACCACAGAGGACATGCAGACTCCTCCCAGAAGGCACCCCAGCCGAGAATCAGACTGGAGAACCTCTTGCTGTGAGGCAGCAACGCAAGCCGCTGCATCACCGCAGCCGCCGCTGTTACCCTTTTATTTACATACAACCTATATGAGACTTTTCCTGCCATATTGTCTGGTTTATTCAATACATCCCATACACAATACAGGTTTTATACTGGCAATTAACTTTCTACTACTTTTAGATTTATTTCTTATGACGGTACATGCAAGATTATTACTAACCTGATTCGTGACGCACCCTCTGCAGCCTACAGGCATGGGCTTCCTGATGCACAGCCCACTCTGCTGCTGCTGTCAGAAACATAAGAGGAATATTTAGCCAAACCTATCCATTATATACATGAGCTGGCAATTATTAAACAGGTAGTAGAATGATACTTACACACTGCTGCGACATCACCCCTCTGCCTAGCTTCTTGGAGCCACTGATCCAAGAGCTCCTTCTTCCTCTGTTTCAGGTCGGCATAGTGATGTCTGACCTGCTCACCAGTTCGAGGGATGCCAGTGGCACTGGTGAGGTCATTGGTGAGACAGTTCCAGGCTTCTGCTTTATATTGGGAAGCCTGGTACTGGCCCTGCAGCAGTCTCCCTTCATGGTCTTTTATGAGGAGTCTTGCCATGACTTTGGACTACTGGATGCCCCAGCACTGTGCTCGGAAGTACAATCCTTCTCCAACACAAGCCAAAGTGCCTATAGAAGGAAGCTGCAACCAGTTATGCGATATATTCCCACCTGTGAGGTTTAAATAGGGCCAGTTTCCCACACTTTGCCGTGATTGGATGGTTTTGAAAATGCTAAGCTATGGGGAAACATGTTTACCTAAGGTTGGCATTGCTTAAAGGGGTATAATAATAGGCAAATTGATTTAGCTGGGCTACACATTGCTTACACCTAGTAAGCAGAGGTTTGCAATGCTTAGCATTGCTTATTTTTAAATTTGCACACTATTTGCTGTCTGACATTGATTTATCATTCATTACATGTTACATATTTGTTTGGCCTCTGTGATTCTTGTGTACATATACTGTAGGTATTGAACCCAGGACCCTGTACACTACAGTCAGAACAGTTAACCACTAAGCCATCACAGCTATTGTATGGGATACTTGTGTTTATTGGGAGATTTCACCACTTTATTCCAATGACGCCTTACATATACTTAATGCATATATATATTATGTAGTAGGTTATACAACATAAAACTGTTTATAGATTCCTTTCACATGTAAATTGTGATTTTGCTATAGTGAGAATCTGTTTGGGTATACCTCAATTTTATGTACAGCTGTGATGGCTTACTGGTTAACTTTTGTGACTATAGTGTACAGGGGTCCTGGGTTGAAGAGCTGCAAGGCCTGTTTATTTTGTAGTTGGACAGAACAGGTGCTGTTGTATACAGAGTGATTAAGGCACTTTTAAGCAGTTGTAGGTTTGCATGGGTTTGCACGACAGTAAGCAATGCTAACTTCCAGTTAAATATGCTTACTGAGAGTTAGCTTCAAAATTGCTTAACCTGTGTGCGCATTGCTTACCCCCATGCAAACAGGCTTAAACCCACTTACTACTGCTTAAAAGTGCTTACTCCCACTTACCCCCGCACTAATTTAGAAAGAAATGAGACATGGGTCTTTGGAAAATGGTAGATTTGTACACTCTATGGATTTATCATTCATTACACATTATAACTTAATTTAGTATCCCTGATTCATGTGTATGTATACTGTATGGGGCACCTGTGTTTATCTGTGGATTTTACCACATTATTACAATGACACCTCACATATGCACTTAATGCAGTACTCCATTTCACAAATATATGTTATTTAGTAGGTTATACAGCAACAAAAATGTCCATAAATTGCTTTCACATGGAAAATGGAATTTACTACAGTGAGGATCAAACCACAAATGATTGCTTGCAAAGCGAACATGCTGACCATTACACTATTGCAGTACTGCTTCAACTGAATGTATCTTGCATTTATTTTCTTGTGCTATTTAAGCTACAGTATGCATAGCTAAGCAATGGGCAAACCCGTGCACCTATGGTTAAATTTAATCTGTTTGATAAAAAAATATTTCACTACTGTTGTTTTCTCTAGGAAGGGACATATTACACTTATTGCTGTGGACTCCTGTGTGCATCTGCACATTTGGCAGACATCCTAGCAAACAACCATACCTCTCAACCTCCCCATGCAAAATATCTGGACAAAGCTTGCCAAATGGTACAACTAGGGACATATTTTAAATATTCCTCTTATAAACTTAGGTAAGTTGCTAGAGTAACAGGATTTGTTTTACTATAATGTTTCTGACGGATTTTCGGTGCCTGACACTCAAATGTATGCCATTATTTAACTACTTCAGTCCTGACATCATCCCAGTGATTTCCCAGGACAAATGGGGTACAGGCCAACTGTATGGGTGAAAAAACTGGGCATTCTGTGAAGATCTGTACAGTTGGGAGGTATGCAACCCCCTATGAGCATTCTCACTCATTGTAATTGCCAAACAGCAGTTCTTGAGTGCAGGGGCATGTGTATTGTGAGAGCTCTGCTATCAGACACACCCCCTGCACTTGTCCACACTCCGTGTCTGTTTAGGAGCAGAGGCAGTGCTCCTTCATTACTATGCATGGCGCGCTGCCGTGCCACTCTTAAACAGTCATTTACATGCAGGAATAAGCTATTCCTGCATGGAACCTTACTGAATCCCAGGGAGAGTTCTAACTGTACCTATGAATATTGCAATTACAAACATCTTATGTATAGTAATACACACTTGGAAGTATTTAGTGCCTCACACGTTCAGTTATTAATGAGCAGAAAGTTGAAAAGCAAATTACCCACTTCAGCTACATTATTAATGAATGAAAATTAACAGTCCTGGGTTGTGGCAGAAAAGAGTTCTTGGAGCAGCTTACCTACCAAGTTAATACAAATTAAAAGGGAAAAAAAACAAGGAAACAGAAATGTTGGAAAGAAATCTGCAGGGAGGGACATTTTGTTATGTCAGAAACTAAAAAAGCTCCAGATTTACATACTGGAAATAAATTAAGAATATAAAAGCCTTGGGAAAGTAAGTAACCTAAACTTGACAGTTAGTCAAGCAGCCAATCAAAACCCTATGTTATTTACTGAGGGAAGAAAATCTGTAAAAAAAAGGCAGAGCTTTGTTTAAGATAAATACCTCAAAGATCAAGGAAGAAGAAAGCTAGAAGTGTCAAAAGTAATACTGTCAAAGGAAAATAGAGGTTGTGAGAACTCTAAGAAAAAGAGATGTATAGACAGGCTTCTCATGCTATGTCATCAAGAAAAGCCACACTGTAGTAAAATCTGTCCCAAAAGGAAGCTCAAATGCCCAGAAAAAAGAGGCCTATCAAATTCTCCAGATGTGGAAAGTTAGTGATGAAGTTCAGGTAGAGATGATAATGAAACTAAAGACTGTAAAGTGGCATTTACTGAAATGTCTTTTTTATTTGAACAAATGATCTTATTTGATGCGAAAGGCTCATTGCTTCCTTAGTGTAGAGTTAAGGTTAATACAAAATGATTAATGTAGATAATGCATGCCACTATATATATATATATATATATATATATATATATATATATATATATATATATATATATATAATAGAATAGAACTGGAAAATGGGAGTTTAGTATATGGGGTGTGTAGCTTTAGAAATACTAAAGAAAAGGTCAGAATGCTTACTGTTATATGGTATATTTCTGCTTGAAGTCATTTCAAATAACCAACACATTGAGGTTAGCATTTTGGCAAAGATCCAGAAGTTGTGACTACCCTGGCTTTGCTTACTGCTTACTCAGCTACCTCATTTGACAGATGTCTGGGATCTACATGTTCCGCAACATGAATTCAACACTGCACTTTGAATACCACCTAGACACCTCTGTTTATGTCATACTCTTTTGTGCCACAACAATGGTGTCATTGTAAAGTGATCTCATTTGTCTCCTTTGACAAATCCCTTAGCTCAGACCTTCTCTTCTGTCCCCATAACGGTTTTCCTCACCTGCTCTTCACGCTCCATATCATTGTACCTCCTACTTACAATTTTCCTTTCTCCAACTACACTGCCTCAGTCTTCCTCTCTGTCCATCTTTGTGCTGCATTTAATCTCTCTCCAAACCTTTATAAAGTTGTCTTATAAGCCTTACCCCCTTTTATGCACCGTGGAATCCCTCTTCTCTTTTTTCACCACAAGTCCTTCTTCTTTTGAAGTGATTTTATTCTCCCTTCCTCTCCATTTTGTTCTGTTAGACTATCCTATACTCCTTCCCCATAATGGTCACCAAATTCATGTTCCATCCCTCTCTCTGTCCCTTACATGTGGCTACACACCACTCTCTGTTTCCTTCCTTTAAGCTCTTACTCTGATCATTTCTCCCACATAACTACCCCTGGCTCTTCTCCCTTTTTTATCACATGTCACTGCTGTCTACCCCTATTGTTCAACCTCATATTCCTTCTCCTTCTTATCTATACCTGCCTCATCTTTTCACTTTGCTATTCCACTTTTTGTCTGTCCCATGACAACTCAAGACCTTTCCTTCTGCTGATGTGGCTGCCTCTGTCCTCACTTTTTTACCTGCTATCTCCGTCTATCACCTGATCTCCTATTGCCGTTCCTACTTAACAGTCTTTCTCTGCTAATTTACTAACCCTGCATTACCTCCTTTCATATTCTTCCTTAAGATTCTTTTCTCTTGCAGATATCTTATCATCTGCCCCCCAAAGCCTCGTGAAACTAACCCTACCCCATACCCTGAACACATCTCCATCACTCTGTCTCTCTCTCCCAGTATGAAAGCTTGCTGTGTTACATTTATCCTGTTCCCTTCTTATATCTCCCTTCTTTCTATTTTTTTTCATTTTGTAGTCTTTCTATCTGAAATATTTTCACTACCCCATTTAGCAAATACCAGACAAGCTAGGATACTTAAGTAGCAGGTAAGTCAGATGCCCAGTCTACAAATATAGAATAAGACTGCATCTTACTTTAAGCATCCACCCAAATGTAGTTATTTATTTATATACACTTACAGTTTGCTAAGCAGGCTAAACCTGTTTGGCAAAGCCATTTTCAGAGGGGACTCATAAAGAAACAAATTCAAACAAAAAAAAAATACACACACGCAAGCAAGCATGCATATGTAACAAGAAATGCATATGCAATATAGTACAAGAGGGATTAGCAAAGCATTATGCACATGTTTAGTACCATTCAGGAAATTAATATTTACAAAAAGCAACATTTTAAATAACATATAGAAGAAGGTTAAGTACATGAAATAAGTAAAGTACTGTGCTTGTTTAGTACATTTGTAAGTATATGAATATTTACAAAAACCTGAGCTAGAGAAAATACAATGAGATTGAGAACACAGGAATAAAATTGTAGGGTTATGATACAAAAGGCAAAAGCAATAGGGACCAGATGGAGAATAGGAGAAGTGAAAAAAGTATGAACTAGTACAACAGAGGACTGATTAGATGAAGAAGGGGAAGCAATGTACAGATGTTCCGTAAGATAAATTCGAAGTAGGGTGTTAGAGAGGTTTCAGAGGGAAAAAGTGGAAGTAGAAGAACAGAAGTTAAGATGTCTTAGAGGCAGACTAGTGTGAAATGGTAATAGCGTGAAACCAATATAACATGATGTAGATAAATCCAGTTAAGTAATTAGTAAGCAGTTCAGATACCAAGTATGGCAGTAAACATCAGAGGCAGAGTAGTTCAGATAGTTTACTTCAGAAGATATAGAAGTATAACGTAAAATAATCAGGTTACAATGATATGGTTTAAAACATTTTTCAAATACTGTACACTAAGTATAAATCAGGAAATAAAGCTGCAATGCCTGCAAGACTGAATCACTGTACAGTCATGTGGCCTACAAGATACTAGAACATGAACTGTAAGGCAATAGATGCCTGCAGAGGAAATCAACTAATTTAAAATAATTAATTCAAAAGTCTCCAAACTTAGGTTAATAAAAGTTCAAACAACATAGGCACTTACCTAGCTGGAGTTGTAGCACAGCTCAGCTCACAGCTCTTTCGCTTCCATATCAGAAAGTTTATGGATCATTATGAAGAGAATCTTACAGCATTCCAACTTGCCTTATTGCAGCATGGATACCAAGAAGTAAATGTGAGTATATCATGTTTTTCACGGAGACATCTGTGCTATTAATCAAAATGTTTAAGATATTGACACAAGACTGAAAAGACAGCTGTTGCAACAAAGAGAGCATTTAATATTTTGAGGAATACAATCCAGTGACATGCTTAATCAAAATTGGATGAAGTTAGTTGTTTTATTTTGCTAGTCATACATCTTATAGACATTTGACTCTGTTTGAGTATCGCTGCTCTCAGCCACTGGGGAATCTTTCTTTATTACTGCCAGTAGTCTTTAGTGATTCCACACACACACACACACACACACACACACACACACACACACACACACACACACACACACACACACACACACACACAGACACACACACACACACACACACACACACACACACACACACACACACACACACACACACACACACACACACACACACACACATTAAACCCCTGAGTCATACTGCCATCCCACACCTAGCATACCTAAATCACCTGAATTCTGTTGTCCTCATCTCCTCTATTCTCTATGCCCTCCTTCTCACGTGTCTTTGCTCCAATATCATACCCCAACCTTGCCCTGTTATCATCTGTATACCCTTGCAGGGTCCATGTTCAGCTATCGAAAAGAATAAAACGTGAACAGGTAAATCTTGAACGGAAAACAACAAAACAAAAAAGCAGTGAACAAGGACATCAAGAAAAGTAAATTAATGGAAAGGCCATAGTTGGCTAACAACCAGGAAATAAAGAGATGCATATGATAAGTGAAGGGAAACCTTTTAAATTTGCCCTGATCCCCACTGTAGTGCAATCTTGGTTGGTTTTGTTTGTGATGTTGGCTGACTATGGCCTTTTGATGCATTTCTTTTCGATGATTTCCTTGTTCACTCCTTTTTTGCTTCACTCTTTTCCATTCAAGATTTAGCCATTCACATTTTATTGCTTTTGTTAACCAAACATAGATCCCCCCTGCAAATCTTCCTTATTGAACCTTCCTAGCTTATCTGACTTCCCTTCTGTCACTTTATGCATATCTGCTTCAGCCTGGGCTGGTGACTGTGTATAACTTGTCTGTACTCAT
The DNA here is from genome assembly GCF_019279795.1 of Protopterus annectens. Taxonomy (NCBI): domain Eukaryota; kingdom Metazoa; phylum Chordata; order Ceratodontiformes; family Protopteridae; genus Protopterus; species Protopterus annectens. Next base: position 223,769,071 of record NC_056732.1, on the reverse strand, counting down.
CATCACTGGCTCAGCTTTGTTCCCTGAACTAAATGCTCCTCTGTTTGATGTAGTTAGGTTTCACATCTGTGGTCAGATATGTGCCTATAATTACTGATGCAGGATTTTAAAAATATAAGTATTCTATGTGCATTGTGATTATAATTTCCCTATGAGTTTCTCAGGATGCTCCAGTGTCACAGACAACCAGTTTACAGCTCAGATTATACCCAGCTGTTGGGCATTTAAACATTTAATTCAGCCTGCCATCTGCATGTTGCTGCGGTTTATGTTCTAAATTATTCAGGAGGTATTCGTTGTAAGCAGGGATATGCAGTGCTGGTGCATATTTTATTTCAGTGCAGCTTCTGATCCTGATTTATAGCCCAGTGTTTCACATTACCATTTTGATTGAAGGTACACAGCATTAGCATTCACTGTATATGAAACATTGCCAGTATACATTTCCCACTGCACCTAATCTCTGGTGTATAATTGTGGCCCACAGTTTCACAGATGGTATGTAATATAACACACACTGTATTGTAATATTGTCTTATCTATATATATTTTGTAATAGTGTGTATTGTCCATAGTGAGTTTATGCAGCTGCATAATGTGTACTTCTTGCAAGCAGTTTCTTGGTCACTTCTGCACCGTGTACAGTGTGCTGCTGTACTCATTACTACCGTTGTGTGTGGCCAGGTATATAGGTATGCTACACCACTTAAGTATTAAATATGATATCCTGAAAATGGAATTTTGATTATGTTACCACTAATTGTTTGTACTAACTCAAATATACACAGCAGCACCTACGTAATGCTGCATTTGGAGATATCCATTTACAGACACATATAAGGTTGTTTACCTATTTTTTTTAATGTCATTGGTGCAAGACTATGAACTGCCAAATTCACATATATGGGAGTATGCAATCACAGCAGACATGACATGTTGGCACTATTACATACGTATACTCTTGCAATACACCACATATAAACAGCAATTTACTATTCTCATTGCTGCGTAACTTATCTCTACATATCTATTCAATATTTAATGAACAAACAGAATTATTTGGCTTACGTCTGTATGAAATGTGTTACCAGAATGACAGTAAATAGCAGTATCAGTAGCACAAGAAGTAGAACACACACCTTTGGTTCAGAAGGCTGTGGCTTCTATTCCAACACCAGGTGTGAGGCTTCATTTTCCATTACTGACACTGTAGTGAAGCATAAGGAGAGTGTTGCACACCTGTGTTTGCAATCCTTCAAATTAGACTTTAAACTGAAGCCCTATCTGCCTGAGCATGTTGTAGCTCAGGTGGGTATAAATGATCCTGGTGCACATATCAAAAGAGTAGAGGAACTTTGTTTATAACAAACTATCAAAGTTCAAGGCTATATCTGAAGGGGGTTCAAAATTTGTCAGCTTGGGAGGACATGATTAATAGATCATACCAGGGAAAGCCTGCACCTGTCTCCTGTAGGTTGATATTTGCAAGGACATTATCCACATCCATAGTGCCTTTTTTCTGCAATGCCAACCAGATATGCCTCCCAATATAATGAAGCAAGCAAAGGAAAACATGAATAGACACACACACACACACACACACACACACACACACACACACACACACACACACACACACCTTTAACAAAATGAAAGAGAACAAATTAAAGTGTACATACAAGAAAAAAAAAGAGCCACAATATTCAAGTAAACAAAGGCAGAACATGAAAGCTTACATTAAAAAACATTCTCCCATTCCTTTTGCTATAATAATCATCTCAATTTGTGCAAGATAAGATCACAATTCCACAATGTGTTGAAAAAATAAAATGTCACATCTTGTCAGCCAATAAATCCATACAGCGCACAAAATAATTGTATTGCCTTTATCTCTGTCATATTTAGACAGTCAATCATAATGACCATATAGCATCATGTTATTATGCAAAGGACCTAAATTATATAATTTATCAACTGAAATCACCCTATCCCAATAGCTAATCACTCTTGGATGGTAGAATAATGCATGCTCAATATTTTATTCCACATGATAAATGTCACATAACCTCCGTACTAATTTCTTGTATTTCATTAAACATTTAACAGGCATTATTTCAACACTAGGTACCAAAGAAAATCATTTATTTCTAAAACTTTTATAAATCTCAGTTGTTCTCTAAAACAGGCACTAGAAAAATGATTAAAAGATGTCCAAGATCTATCAAAATAATAAGCATTTATAATGTGAAAAAGAACATAGTTTACATAAAGGCAAAATGTCCAGTGCATTAATTTTCCAACATTGAATCTTATCATCATAGTTTTGTAATACTAGGTCATCCAATTCCTATTTTTAAAGATAAACTATTCCAATAAACACTACAATTGGTCCATAAAAGAATATCAGCATTTGTTTCCTTTGAACAGCTGGTAACACATAATATAGATAAATAGAAGTCAGATCGACAACTGGATTAATTAATCCCAGTCCTCCATCTTCATCTATATAATATAAAATAATTGTCTTAATTGGGTTAAGTTTGCTACCTCCATATAAAATTAGAAAATATTTCCAATGATTAATTTTTTTAGACTTTGGTAAAGGAAAAACTCCACCAAAATAAGCTAACTTGCTTAATGCCATACTATGCAAAATAAAACCTTCTTTTGATAACAGAGTTTACGTATCACCCATCTACATAACTGAGAAGAAATATCAACAGAAATCTCATCCCAATGGTCATGAAAATCCACAATCCTACCAAAAGAATTACTTAAAATTGTAATTTTATCAGGTGTAATATGTGTAATAGAAAAATAAAAGAAGAATATCTATATCTACAGCATATATCATCATAAACTTCATACAGATTTTAAAGAAAGATCTTACTCATTCTATTTAACAATATTTTGCAAAAAAATCTTATAATCGGTATTGCTCAGTGTTAAAGCTCTCCAATTTAAGCTATAATTTCTATCACCTTTTTATATATAAAATTTATAACATTTTACTGACACCAACATTTATGTCTTCAGAATAAAACTATATATTCATAATGTGAAAAAAATAAAACATTTAGGTTCATCCACAGAAGTAGAAAACATATATACATGACCATCTGGTCCAGGAGAAAAGTCTTTAGAAACAGATGTGACAACAAATTAAATTCTTTAGTTGCAATATCCTTATCCAATATTTCTTGTTCAACTACTGACAGTTCAAAAAACTTTCCAGTCAGTATGGAACACAAAATGAGTACATATATATTTTCTACATATTTTTAATAATCAGCATAATCTTTAATTGGTCATACTGTACATTATTGTCAAAGACTTTTAAAGAAGTCATCCTTAAACAATCATTCTTGACAGTTTTACAGAAAAAAATAGAAAATTCTTTCAAACTACCGTTAAGCACATATTTTGTCAATAAAGCATTTTATTAATCCTATCAATATTACAGTCTAGTAAACATTTTTCTCACGTGTCTTATTTAATACAATAGCATTTTGATAGTTACAGGTAACAGGTTGATAATGAGATTTTATTTAATTTCACTCAAGCAAAAGTCTAACAACAAAATAACGGCATATTAAATTTCCCCTTAAATGCCAACCACCATGCTATTTTAAAGTCATAATATGGAAACATAGTAATATGTTGTCAGCAAAAAATGTCCATCTCAAAAGGCCAGATATCAGTTTCAGTTACATTTAATTTAATTTAAGAAGACCCTTATCCAAAATAATAGATTGAATAGAAAAACTAACAGAAAAAATTAAGACAGCATAATCAGAAAAGGATAATTGTACTAAATTAAATCACCTAATACCATACCATCAAATTAAGCCATAAATGTCATTGTTTAATGTTCCCCTCCTATATGTATAACCCTAAATGTATTGAGTGTTAATTGACTATACGCGAACACCTCTTTCAAAATTAAACTATTTTTCCCTCTTCTCCATATGATGTTATGAATGGGAGTTAAAATCCCCTAACATCATAATGTAGAAATTAACAAGAACAAGAGGTTTCAATTTTCAAAATAGTTCTTCTCTTTACAATAAACTACTAGGAGTGTATATGTAAGACACAAAATAAAGTAATTCCCTTTAAAAACAAACAAGTAATTGATTTGATTTTACAATAACAAAATCCAGTATTTCAAGAATTCTCCTATAAAGACGTTTTCCAAATGATTTGAGTCCAATCATATTCTACTTGTCCTTTAAAGCCCTTATATCTAACAAACAACAAATAAAATCAACCTTGATCTGCCTACAAAATTATATAACAGTATATATCCTCTTTTCAATAATAATATGATTCACATTCAAGCTACAAAATGAAATATCATCCATTTCCTTTTTTGATAGAATTTTTATACCCTTGTTTCAACATTCTTATATTTAATTTTACCAATGGTAGTGGAGTTAGCATCTTTGGTGTCACTCACATCAGCTTCCAAACTACCACTAACAATTAAACCTAATTTACTCTCAGTTTAATTTTTGTCAGGTGTTATAACTGGTTGTACCTTGCTCATATCATCTATAATGCATTAATCTAACTTTATAAACTGGGACTTGCTGGTCGAAGGCTCATTGTGTATGTCATTCTGAAAGTGTCTTAGTTCTGGTTTAAGCAATTGATCTCCAAACCCAAACTTATTGTATCTGTTGTTCTAATTGTCTTTGTTCTGGTTTAAACACTTGGGTTCCAAACCAGTTATTTTACATTAGAAAGTTTTGTGGTCTAAACTCTTGTGGCAGAAGAGGATAGCCTACACACTTCTAAGGTGGGAATTGTTGGTCAAAGGCTCATTGTGTCTGTAATTCTGAAAGTGTCTTAGTTTGGGTTTAAGCACTTGGGCTCCAAACCAATTATTTTAGATTAGGGGAGTTGAGGTCTAGACTCTTGTGGCAGGAGAATGTGGCCTACACCCTTCTAAGATGGAAACTGCTGGTAAAGGCTTATTGTGCATGTTAGTCTATGCATCTTTATTCTGACTTAAACACTTGGGTTTCAAACCAGTTACTTTACATTAGAACGATTCGTGGTCAAAACTCTTGTGGCAGGAAAGGATAGCCTCCACCCTTCTAAGCAGGAAATTGCTTGTTGCAGGTCTATTGTGTCTGTTATTCTGAAGTGTCTTAGTTCTAACTTAAGCACTTGGGTTCTGAAACTAGTTGTTTTACATTAGGAGAGCTTGTGGTTTAGACTCTTGTGGTGGGAGAAAGTGGCCTACACCCTTCTAAACTGGGAATTTCTGGTGAATTAGTGCTTTATTTAAACATTTTTTTTGCTATTGCGACTGTGATTGTATGCACTTTTAATTTCTAGTACTTCTGCATTTCATAGTATAGACCAGATTCATACTTGCTGAATCTAGACTGTTTGGTATCACTTGAGCATTAAAACTAGCTCTTCACTGATATAGTGAAAGATCTGAGGCATCCATTGCTTCCAACTAACTATAAGTACCTGCATTTGCTCTTATTTTGCACTTTTAATTTGTATTTGCATTCTGCTGTCTGAATTATCTGAACTGTTTTTTGCCACATTTTACTGCATACTCTACTAGTTCAGCTGTAGCATAGCCCAGTTCCAGGTTTGCTGTTTCTGGGTCTGATTTGTAACTTCTGAGCATCAAATACACACCATTCTTGTTGGTGAAGGCTCTTCTGCACCCTTGTGGGAAGACAGTGTTCTCTGGGCCCATCTAATCGAGGGTGATTGGACTAGAGCTCAGAAAGAGTGTCCTTATTGGCTAGTTTGAGTTAAAAGGGTATTTTTTTATTTTATTTAAGTCCCGCATTTGCACTTTTTTCATGTAGTGTACCATCATGCACTGACACACAGTGGTGGTTATCGATGGTGGTTATAGACACAAAAGTTTTGCTTGTTAAATTTTCCCTCAGCATTTTGCTTGTGGTCCTCCAGAGGTTTTTTGCAACCCTCCTCTACTGTCAGGTGGAATACCAATGCACCTCTCACCGACTAACTCAACATGTGAGAGATGCAACTATATTAAGAACCTTGAATCGATGCTCTCTCACACACCAGTCAGTGCATATAACAATGAGTGGGTTGTCAGCATGCACACCTCATCCCCTACTCCACCCAAACACATATCACACTTACCTACATATGTGAAGGTCCTCACTAGAAACATACTTAAACACCAGAGACCTCCCAAACACAAACACAAGCACGCTACACATAATACTTCCTCTGCAGAACACAATACACATAATAGCTCACACACCAATGTCTCACCTGTCAAGTCCTTAAGGCAAAACACAAAATTAAACATATTAGTCATAGGTGATTCCATCATAAGACACACAGATGTCTCTCTCACCAGGCTGGATAAGGAAAAGGTCATGGTCAGCTGTCTGTCAGGTGCCAGGATCTGCTATATCACACATGTACTCAAATCTTTCAACAACAGGTACTGTTATGACTCCATCATAGTCCATATTGTTGTGAATGACTTGAGCTGTACCTCTTTGGACTACATGAAGAGAGACATGACTGAGCTCTTGGATTATGTTTCTCAGGCAGTTACATCCCTAGCCTTAAGCAGCATTTTACCTTCACCTAGGATGATGCCTCACTACAAACAGAAAATGATTGACTTCAATAATTGGCTTTCTGGTTTCTGGTGTAATTCTAAGGGGATCCAGTATCTGTCAGCCTGAAATGACATGATCGATAGACCTCAATGCTTTGCCAGAGATGGTCTTCATCTGTCACCCCTGGGATTTCAGCGACTGGCTAAGGATCTTGCCACCCCCATAATGCCTTTTTTTAGGCAGTGTCTCAAGGACAAACTTCCTGATGTAAAAACTCCATCTACAAACAATCTCAAGGTTATGCTGCTAAATGCTAGGAGTCTTAACATGAAACTGCACTCGCTGGAAGTAGTCCTCACCTTGGAAGACACAAACATTTGTGCAGTCACGGAGACCTGGTTCAAGGCTGTGGAGAGCACCCCAGCCATACTGGGTTGCACCTCCTTCCACGCATTCAGACCACAAACTGTAGGCATGAAAACTAAAGGAGGTGGTGTATCAATATTCATTAAAGATAAATACACCTCCAGATTGGTTAAACAGTATGGTTCCATGGAGATACTTCCGGTGCAATTAACTGTTGGTAGAACACCCATTCAAGTCATTGCCAGCTACAGGACCCCTTCCATGAATCAGGACACCCACTCTGCCTATTTGGATCTACTTGAGTCTATCAAGATACATCCAAACACCATGGTTTTGGGTGACTTTAACTACCCATCCATTGAATGGGTAAATTACTCGTGCTCAAACTCATTTGCCCAAAGGTTCCTTGACTTTGTTAACTCCAGTGCCCTGTACCAGCTGTTTGACATCCCTACAAGGGGTGCCAACATCCTGGATCTGGTGCTTACCAATATGGGGGAACCACTATAGCACCCCCACTGTGAGGTCTTCCCTTGAGAGATCTGACCACAAATCAGTCTCATTCGAAGTAACTATCATACCTGACTCCCCATCCCCCAGCAGCAACTAAACTAAAAAACTTCTCCAAAGCAGATTATAAACTCTTATGGGATGATATAAATAGCTTCTCTGCACCCTCCCAATGGAATTGGTAACTATGTTGAGTTCCACACCAATGTTTTATACAAACACCTGTATAACTGCATTGACTCAGCCATAACTGATAGGGCCAAAACAAGGTCTTCAAGGAAGAACAAACCTGCCTGGTGGACAACTGCCATTAATGGGCTTTACAATAAGAGGAAGAAATTGCTGTCTAAGAGTAAGAGGGAGTGAGCCCTAACCTGTAAATACTCCCTCCTTGGCTTAAGCAAGCAAATAAGACTTCTTGCAAAGTCATCCAAAGCAAACTACAAATCCAAATTATCTTCCTCAACTAAGGAAAACTATAAGCCATTTTTTAGTTGCATCCATAACCTAAAAGGAAAGGCCCAGATTTGTGTTGAACTGGTAGTTAATGATACCACATATACTGAGCCTGTGGACACAGCTAACCTGCTGGTTCTGTGAAAACTTCACTCCCCTGTTCCCAGCACACATACCCCATGACATCCCTATCACCTGTCCTCTACCTTGTATCTCTAAACAGCAGGTCATAAATGCCCTCCCTAAGGCCAAAAACACAACATCTATGGAACCTAATAATATCCCAGGCTGCATCCTGCATGGGCTTCAACAAGATTTTGCAACGCCATTGGTTACTCTTTTCAATCATAGTCTAAGTACTGGCTTCATCCCAGCTGAATGGAAAACAGCCACTATTATTCCCTTGCACCAAGGTGGTGCTCCCATTGACCTCGGGAACTATAGACCTATTAGCTTGACTAGCCTTATCTGCAAGGCCATGGAGTGCATCATCATGGACCTTATCAACAAAGATATAAGTAATCTCCAAACACTTGACCCTACTCAGTTTGGATTTGTCAAAGGAAGATCATGCCTGTTAAACCTGGTGGATTTCTTCGAGGCAGTCAGCAAGGCCCTGGACAAGGGGAAATCTGTGCATACAGCCTACCTAGACTTAGTCAAGGCTTTTGATGCTATCTCCCACTCAGGCATCATCGTCAAACTCACCCAGCTAGATATCAACCCTTATATCATTAGATGGGTTGCTAACTGGCTCACTGATAAAACACATATAGTCAAAATAGGGGAATCCACCTAAAACAGCAGACCTGTAACCAGTGGTGCTCAACAGGGATCAGTCCTGGGACCTCTACTGTTTGGAATCTATTTCTCTGAAGTGCAAGCAAAAACTAAAGGTCTGTGACTGACAAAGTCTGCTGATGACTGCAAACTAGGAGTGGTCATAGAATCTGCAAATGATGTCAACATCCTACAAGAGGGTCTTACACAAAGAAATAATTGGTGCCAAAGTCATGGTCTTAAACTCAATGCAAAAAAACATGTATTAATATCCCTTTCAGTAAGAATGATATTCCTGCTAACTACTACATCAATAGCAACACCCTAAGTATGCACTCAGTGGTGAGAGACTTGGGCACACAGGTTGACAGCAATCTTACCTTGGATCACCATGTCTCCACAGTGGTAAGAAGGGCATTCTATATTGCTCATCTCATAAGTAAGGGCATTGCCTCCAGAAAAAAGAAGTTATAACCTCCCTGTACTCTTCCCTCATCAAGCCAATAATTGAGTACAATGCCCCTTTTGGTATGTACCTTTCCAAGCACCTGCTGCAAATGAAGAAACCACAAAGATTCCTCACAAGGAAAATTCAAAGTCTTCAGCATCTGTCCTGTGTGTATCATCTGAACTCAATGTCACTTTATTCTGTTTCATACAGACTACTCAGAGGCAATATCTGACCCTGCTTTATTGGAAATGCTGCATATCTGCAAGTCAAATGGTACATGGGTTACTCACTCAAAAGACCTTAACCTGGTATGTGACATTAACAGAACCTGCTGGAGGGACAGATTTTTCTCCCAGAGGTCATCACACCTTTTGAACAGACTCCCACTTCATGTCAAACAAAGCACCTCATTGTCCCTCTTCAAACGCAATCTGGACAGTTGAATGGGTAACCATAAATTCACTCTGTGGGTTCCACTTGTGTCCCTCTTGGACGTGGGCATTAGGTACTGATCATGGAAATAGGGATAGAACTTGGCTAGGCTTGTAAGGGCCCTAGGGCCATTAGCCTAGTAACTTCCTATGATCCTATGATCTTCAGATTAAACTGTATGAATGTTTGGAGAGGTATATCTAGCACTGATAAAGGAATTGTAGTTTTTTTTCTTTTTCCACAATTTGGGGGCAATCAAGAAAAAAATGACCTGCTACCTTTCATTTCCTACAGGTTATGTTATATAGTTTAACTCAGTGGCCAATTTCTCTACACTGAGAATCAGTTATTAATAAGAAAAGCACTACAACTGCAATAGTAACAGGTCTTAGGTTATCCCTGTTATTGTACATAAGCCTTATGTCCATTAATAGAAATAACACTGGGTAAATGTACAATAATTTAAAATAAATGGTAAGACATAATCACTCCAAGATGAACACAGCTTTTTTTAACACACAATTATTCAGTAAAAGATTCAGCAGCAATTGAATTTTCAAATCAAAAGTCGCAGAATGTGTTTGCTAATGTGTATAATAGTATACATGTCTTTAATGTCAACATCTAATGGTAGAAATACAATAGCATATTTATCAATCACTACATCAAATTTTGCTTGAATATTCAACACTGGAAGCTGAAACAGTCCTGTAGATGTAGTCTTTCTGTCCCGAAGACCTTTGGCCACAACAGCAGTATAAATGAGACTTCCAGTCATAGCACCAAGTCATCAACCATTCCTTGTAAGCTGTTTGAAGTTTGGCAAACAGAATGTACCATAGGAATCAGAACTTTATTATTATCTGATATTATTTCCAGAGTCAAGCTCTTCTGCTGATTCAGCTTTCCCATTATCTGACTGTAAGGGACATCATTATCAAGAGGGTCCACTTCATGAAGCATTGAACTGACTATGTCAACAGGTAAGCCATCATCTGAAAGACAAGGCACCAGAATAATAACCTTAGATGCAGTCATGAATAGCAATATCTCAACACCCTCCAAAGTATCTTTCTGCTGCATAGCATTGCTACCATATGGCATGCCACAGCTGAACCAGAAGCAAAAAGAATAAGGGAATTTCCTCTGTGCCATGGCCAAACTTTTCGTAATCAAGATAAGAAGCGGGGTTAACATAATGACTAAGGTATTTACTTAATACATGCAAGGTACAACATTCAATTCTGACCTCTGGTTATTGGCTAGAATTACAACAATCTGCAAACTAATAGCCTAGTATTTACCTCTGAACTTAATACCACCTTAGCTTTCTCCCAACAAGAGGCCATAGGCCTAATGAGACTAACCCCTTCAACAAACTGTCAATAAAATAAATGTGTATGCTTTTCTTATGCAGTACACCTGGGTTATTCTTTTCTGTACTCAGGTTTGTGCTTACAGGACATGACTATGCTGTACCTTGTATGTTTTTTCCCTGCACTTGGACACCACAGCCTCAATTTACTCACTGTCTGTCTGCTGATTTAATATTATGACAGTTTTTTGTTTTTGTGACATGTTGTGTTCTGGCATTGTCCCTATGGATAAGTAAAATCAATAAATTGCATACAAATGCATTACATGGGTGTTTCTGTGCATTAATTATGATAGTTTTGGAGGCAGCATATACATTGGTAGGTACTGGCATACACTGTAATGCTGTGTGAGCTTTTACATTCTGTAAACATAGGTACTTCAAGCTTGTTTCCCATGCAGCTCCCTGTGTTCATTATCAACATTGCAGGATTCTTTGGTGTACACTGTGCTGTATATATTGCCATGCATCATGGTGCTTATATAGTCTTAGGTATTTGTTATTTTGTGTTTCTTTGGCTGGTGATAAATGTGAGGACAACCAGATGGTATTTAGGACCATAAGGACTAGCTGTATGGTTTGTGTTTCTTTTCTGAAAGTCTTCAAAGGATTTGGGATGCATGGCTAGGCTTAAAATCATCCTTGTGGTCATTAACCTAGTAAACAACTATGAACCTATGAACCTATGGATCTGGCCAGCACCCTTACAGGGTCCCTCAGACAGTAGCAGCAACAACCCTGAAGAGGATGAGAAAGGGCTGGAATTATATTGTAGCAGGATAAGTGCTCAGTGTCCATGCCCCTCAGATGTCACTACTTTTCCCCAATGTCCTTAAACTAAATTAAATATAGGCTATGTGCCTTACACATTTTATGACTTTGTTACAATACAGGGATCATTACAGTTAGTATCTGTTGTTATATGTTACATTTCTACATTATGATTTTTTTTTGGAAATAGCATATTCAGACAAGTAATTCAAAATATTTTGTTGGCTTCCCTACACATTGCCAAAGCACAGTTCCTTGGCATGTTTGTTGGCCATACACAACTCCCTGCAGCTTACAATCCACCCAGTGCAAACTTGTCAAGAAACATGCTGTTGAAAGTAAGCTGCTCCTCTAAGTTAGGTGGAGCACTCTCTGAAACCATATCCCCAACCCCATTGAAGCATACAGACCATAGCTCCACCCCCCACAACCTATTACACCTACACCAAGTGTTGGACCCAGTATTAGAACCTGGGCTTTTTGGGCAGTATGCAGTGATGAATCCACCCTGTACTACAGGAGTGGAGGAAAACCAGAGCATAATGGGAGGCAGAGTAAGTTCAGAGAGTAAGCACACTGTGTACGTGCCACTGGAAATGTTACAGGACCATACAAGCAATCATGACTCATTTTAGCTGCATTTATTTTTTATTTCCATATATTTGACTGCTAATTGAAGGCTTAACAATGGAAAGGAGTTGGCATAATGGTTATGCTCTTTATCTCACAGATCCAAGGTATAAGGTTTGATTCTGACCTCTGGTTATTGGCTAGGCTTGTAGCAGTCTGCAGACTAACAGCTTAGGATTTGCCTATAAGCAAGGGATCAAAGCATCCCTCAGAAGCTCTTATTGCAAGAATTGGGCCACAGCCAAAAGTGTGGAGGGTAAGCAAAGGCCCAAAATGAGCATCAGATTTTAACTATTGTTCTTAAAAGGACAGTTGCCAGAATAATAGGTTTGCATTAGCATGAGGATTCTCAAGCATATGAAGTCTAAAACTCAAATTCCTGTCATTATTTAGTGACTGCAGTCCTTTGATTTGCTAGAAAACTACAAATTGTATTAGGAACAGGTCAAAAATATGATGCAGTCTCAGGGACATTCTGTGAAATCAGGGACTAATGAGAGGTCTGGACCACAGACATGCACAGCCTTGGAGAATGCTATCCCAGATACACAAAAGCCATGCTACATCTCTGTCCTTGCCCGATGGAAGGTTCTGGAGTTTCAACATCTGTGGTAGAGCAACGTAATTGTGAGTATCATGGACCTAAAATGGAGTAGTATGTTTTGTCAATGTGTGGAATGCACATGTGCATCAGTGTGTGTGGGAGTGTCTGTAGCATGTACTGCCTATACCCAACACATGCCCCATATATGTACCTGTGCTCCACATGACATCAAGCAATTGAGCCCTTTAGAGGAATTCAGGAAGTGCATGTGGACTGCAGAAAAGCTCATGTTGCATGAGTCTTCACCTCCTTAAATCCCTGCAAAATTATAAGTGCCACATAATAGGCTGTTGTTTGGTTCCCCTGCGTCTTTCTTTTGGCATCTCCTTTTCCTTCCATGCAATGCAGTTTGATGGGTTGCCATTCAACTGTACAGACAACGCAGACAATGCAACTCAGGGCTGAGTTGTGTAGCCACTTGTAATTCGGCAAATAGCAAGCCACCCTACTTTGTTATATTTATTTATTTACTCGTTGTTTGTTTATCAGGAAATTCCAACTAGATACAAGTCCCATTTTCAGCAGAGGTCTGGGGAGAAAAGCTCCACATAAAATATATACTTAGAATGAATGACAATAAAATTTAAGCATGTTAAACATTATTTTGCAGGTAGTATTCAGACAAATAGTAAAAACATTTATCGTATATTTTAGACGTTATATTGTTGTTACATAAGTGGAAAACATGTTAACGTAATAACTGTTACATTAAGATAGATAGATATATAGATAGATAGATAGATAGATATATAGATAGATGGATAGATAGATAGATAGATAGATAGATAGATAGATAGATAGATAGATAGATAGATAGATAGATAGATAGATAGATAGATAGATAGATAGATAGATAGATAGATAGATAGATAGAGTAGCTTTATATTTAATAACTGGTATTGGATGCTGTACCTTCATTCAAGCTGATAAATAACTAATTTCATTATTTATGAGTACAAGCTGACGGAGATATGCATCATTGTTCATTCCCTCTTCACAGGCATATAACATTGTTGCTGGTTATGTCTGTCCTAGTATCTTTAGGTGCCATACCTCTCAGCTGTGCATATTTTCACAGAATGTCAGGATTTTTGCCTCATATTTTGGTCCGTTTTTCATAAAAGTGTGTTTTTTGTTGCAAATTAGTGGTTAATCATTAAAGACTGAAGTTAGAAAATAATGACAGACATCTGAGTTTTAGACTTTATACCCTTCAGAAAATTCATGCTAATGCAAAACTTGTTATTCTATCAGCTCTCCAAGTTTGTAAGAGCAATATTTAAAAATTGTCCTTATTTTTGGGCCTTTGTCCCACTTTTATTTATGGCTTTGTCCACACATCTTTCTGTAAGAGGTTCAGAGGTATGTTAGGTGCAACAATCTTATCCATTCTTTTTATGACTTCTCAATCAAAAATTAATTTTAGGATGTTCACACAGCTTGTTTTTTTTATGCTAAATGCATTACGATCACCATTTGCCAGGCAACCAATACACAAGACTCTAGAAGAGCACTATGTTGGTGCTGCTGTCTGCAAATCGTGTGTGCATGATTTTCTACACACAGTACATGCACCAAGCTCTCAGTCTATTGTAATAAGACCTGTTGAACCCGGATGGCTCAGTTTGTTTGGATTCTTATCTTTCTCTATTTACTTTTTTGTCAAATTACTGTTTGCATATCAAGATATTACTTAAAATAATTTGCTACAAAAATTAGTTTTTTAGGTTGGACAGAAAGTGGAGATGTATTTTTTGTACTGGTAGTGGGTAAGGTTTGACCTGCCCAGTCTTATGTTTCTGTAAAAATGTCCAACTTTGGGTGATTGAAAAGGTGGCAGATCACCCACCTAAACATTTGCAAATAACAGGGAACAAAACATTGTAATTAAAAAAAGAAAACAAGTTAAGAAAAATATGTGTTTAGAGGAGCCTCATATTCATGCAGATTTAGGGACTATAGAAGCCACAGTAGAGTCATAGTGGAACATCAAAGGGCGCAGGTTGGAAGATAAGCAGCACATGTAGCATGTTTTGGGCCCATTACTCGTCCTACAGTCTGTATTTGTACTTCACTGTTTGTAGTAATTTCTTTTTATTGTTCTTTGTCATAGATGAGAGGGCGTGTAAGGCTAATGTTCCACATAAGTCACTATAGAGCTGCACAGCAGTAATACAATACAATATACTTTTTATAAGTGTATATTAATAAACAGTGTGGTGAATTCACAGCAGGGGAAGCAGAAGGTTAACCTAGATAGCAGAACAGGTCACTCAAAACACACACACACACACACACACACACACACACACACACACACACACACACACACACACCTACAGAGACTGAACTGCCGGTAGATTTTTACATGAACAGAAAACGGTTTCATTTTTATTGTCTTCCGATTTTATTTAGTGCACTGCTCTGCATTTTAACAAGAAACTGTAAGCTTCTGTCTCTCCTTTGTACAGAATGCTTTTTTATCTACACATTCCTACAAAAAATGAACTCCATCAACTTTACATTAATATATGACATAATGGAAAGACGCGTGACATTTCTTTCTTAATGCAAAAACCACCAGTATGAAACATTCATGTGTTGAACATTTCTGTATTATATTTCTCCATAAACTCTTTCGGTAAATAAGAAGCTAAGGTTGCAATACTAAAAAGACTAAAGGTCTACCATAGCTGGAGTTTCATGAAGAGCTGATAATAATGTCAGAGATGTCTGCTACTCACTGTAAACTAACCCAAAAGGCCAGCTTTGATTTTTTTCAGTAATGCTATCACATTAAGCAGCACTGCACCTTATTGGAAGCGAGCAATGCGCAAGCTCTTTTTTGTATGTAGAAAAAATACACTGTTATATCTCCTGGTAGAAATCCATTTGCTTTATTTGCCTCTGTCTGACATGATGAGCTTTACTGTGTTACAAAAGGGACAGAAGTTTGTACCATACTACTTTGGTGCCAAAAAATATGACATTTGTAAGCCTAACTTCCCACTCACTACTGGAAAACAACCCTCCAGGAGCCTCAGAATATGGCAGGCTGTTTCTTACTTGACACAGATTACTAAGACTTTGGCTGGAACTTGGAGACAAGCAAATATTCTTGTTTCTGACAAAGTGAAATGCCTTTCTGTATACAACATGCCCTTAAACAGTAAATAAATGAGAAACCAGTGGCACCCAGAGGGGAAACAGTAGAATGCATCATATGTGCAGGCTTTTTATTGCATACTTTGCTTAGTTAGCGTGCCTTGCTTTACTTCTCCATTTCGCTGTTTATCTCTTTGTCTAAGGAATGACTTGTGGTACATATCTACTTAAATTGTTAGCTAATAATTCTCAGATCTTTTGCCAGTACCACATTCTTCAGAAAAGGTTCTCTTCTGGTCTCCTAATTGTGAGCTGAGACAGCATGTTTTTAGATCACGTTCTAGTATTCTAAAGCAAAAGTTCAGGGTTCTGTTGTAGAAACGCGTATCAGTAATGAGTAAACATCATGATCTTGTAAACCAGTAGCGTTGTCATGCTTTTGTCGTTGGAGTGCCAGTACTTCTTTATGCAAGATGAACTTCTTGAAGTATTTTCATGGGGTCTGGTTAGTAAAAGTAATGGATAAAACTTTTGTGGATTATACGAATCCATTGATTTTTGTTAGCTATTTGTGAAACTAGCTCATATGGGTGTAAGACACAATATCATGTATTGGGAGGAAGCTGGCTAGAGAACCAAGAGTAAAGTCTGGTGCAGACGGAGCTTTAAACGGGTCGGGGGGCAAAGCTGGCCAAAAGAATAAAGCAAGGGTCAGTACTATGACTAATACTGCTTGATAATTATTCAATTGACATCAAAGTGGGGACAAGTGAAAACTCACAATGTCCACCAAGTAAATAAAGACATGTAACATTGCTAACAATAAGATATGCAAGCTAGAATAAATGATATATTTATTATGTTTGTTTATTTATTTCTTTGCTTGTTTGTTGTTTTGTTTTGCTGACTGGACTCTACAACTATGCCACTTCTGAGAGCAATGTCAATGATGATACAATAAGCCAAAAGTATGACATTATACAAATACAAAGGTGCAAAATCCAGTAAATATGGCTTACAATCATTAAGTGCTAGAGCATAGATACAGGTAGATAGGGGCAGCTGTAACTGGTTTGATAGAGGTAATATGGAATGTTATAGTACCTGCAGGATAGTAGAAACTACCAGGAGCAGTTCCCCTGTGTCACTACTATGGTAGCATGCCTGCATTATCATTAAGCTATTTACACCTACTACCCACTCAACATTACCTTCTTGGCTATGTTACTTGTGCTCTGATAAAGCACTGATAGAAGCGACAATGTAGCATGGCTATAATATGTAGAAATGTATGATGCATATGCCACAGGGGGTAAAATGCTAAACAGTAACAGCAGTATTATAGAGGAAGATCTGTAGTCATCATAATGTGATATGAAAGTAGCAACACCATTTAAAACAATAACAAGCTATGTCAGTTGCTATGATAATTAGGAGATCTAGTACCTGCGGGAAGAGAGACTGGAGTGGTGATGATGCCACACTACATAATCCTGGTGATTATGGTCAGAAGACAACATGTGCAGTTCTACATATGGAGCGTATAGAAAATTAGGGATAAACTAAGGTATGGATACATGGATTCAGACCAGGAAGAAGGAGCAGTGATGATCCCATGCTACATATCCCTGGTGATTTTGGGAGGCACTATGTGCATGCATTTCTACTAAAGGTATAGATACAGACCAGCTCAACAGGTTAGTGGCAGTAATTTTAGTGATTTCTGATATAAAAATGGATATTTTTCTTAAAGGTCAGAAAAAACAACAAATGTGATTTTCATCTACTTGAGAAATAAGAGTGAGACAATATAAAAAATATACTGTCCAATATGAAGACAGATACTATAACTAAAAACTGGTGCTCAGTCATCACTGGAACCAGGGCTTGGGATGATGTGGTGATGTGTGAAATTATTTCTTTATGCATATAGATGGTGAGGGGGGGTCCTGAAAAAGTAGTTCCATGTGACTGTAGAAAACGTCTGAGGTTAAGTCGAATAAGTGGATGTGGAAATGCACTGACAGCAGAGGATTTGTGGCATGGAGAGCATGCATAGATAGGATGCATGTAACATGGTAGCATTAGATGTGCTTGTTACTTGAGCTGTGTAAGTCTACTAGGGACCTAATTAGAAGGCAAGAAGCATACAGTCAAAGCTTTTTAATAGCAACAGTGGCAGAGCAAAGGCACAACCTTTGCCATTATATGCTGCTAAGCAGACAGAGTGCTGAAGATATTACTAGCAATACTAAATGTACACATTTCTTAATCATAAAGTAGAATAATTACCTACATGTCAGCACTCTAACTATATCAGCACTGAGGTTACACAACTTCAGAGAAAAAGGAAGAGTCACATTGTAAAAATCAGCTTTCCCCTTTACTGTGAGCTGAGGGACATCAGCAATGGTATATAAAACATTTTGGGAATACAGGATCAAAGCCCCTACACCAGTGGGTGCACAGGCTGCCCCCTGCAAACACAGTTCTGTATTGTTTATAATTTCCGTAAAAATAATGGGTAGATTGTCTTTTATTTATAATATACGTGTGTGTGTGTGTGTGTGTGTGTGTGTGTGTGTGTGTGTGTGTGTTTATATATATATATATATATATATATATATATATATATATATATATATATATATATATATATATATACATATATATATATATATATAGGGTCTATATTATATCATTGAACGCTTAAAAAAGCAAACGCTGATTGATCGACCTAATTTAAGTGAAAGCTTACAATCTCGAACTGTCAGATCAGCGATTTTTTTCCCAGGGAATCCAGGGATCCAAAACACATACACACAACACAAGCACACCAAACAAACAGAAATCCACACACATACACCTAAAATCTGATACCTAACCCTACACTAAACTATGCACACACCACTAACTACCCACTTACCTTAACCCAAACCCTAACCCTAAGGTCTGTCACTATCGCACACTCACCTCACTCGCTCCCTAACCCTAACTCACTTAAATCCGCCCTAACCCTGATGTCCACTCAATCGCACACACACCTAACCCGAGCCCTAACCCTAAATCACCCTAACACTCACATCCACACAATCGCACACTTACCTGGATCCGACCGGTAACTTTCCACCATAACACTGAAAATACCGAAGCAACAGAAACAGACAACCAAATTCTTTCCCTAGGAAAAAATTTGAGTTTCTGCTGCTTCGATATTTTGCAGTTTCGTGAAAATAAGTTTGATCAATCAACGTTCGCTTTTTTAAGCGTTCGAGGATATAATATAGACCCTATATATATAAAATATATATATATATATATTTTATATATATATATATATATATATATATATATATATATATATATATATATATATATATATATATGTGTGTGTGTGTGCGCGTGTATGTGTGTGTGCACAGTGGCACTTATCAAATGTGTTTTTGGTCAACATCTGTTTGGCTGACTGCATTTGGTCGACTAAACAGATGGTCAACAGGATTGCAAGTTCTCACATTTCTCAGGGTTGAGGAAAATGCCCTTTCCCCGATTTTGTTAGATTTTGGAGTTAGTATATATAATTACCACATATGGGGAGGGGGACAAAACTGTCAAAATGAGGAATGCCCCCTGCATAAAACAATATTTTTGTTGGTTTTTTTTTTTATCTTAAATATTGTATGTTTCAGGGTTCTTTCTAGACATATGCATAGCAGTGCATTAAAGTTCACTTTTTCTACCTTATGCAGTTAATGATTAATTGTTCAGAGTAACTGAGGTAATCCCGTAGATATTTATATGATATAATAAAATAACTTAATATTGAAAATAGCAAACCCAAAAATGTACAAAAACACTATTTTTTTCAGGGACCGATCCCCCTTGCATGCCCATGTGAGAGGGATCTGCTTCCACTCACCCTAAATTATATATACTCACTGTACATTTCCACCACTGAGGAAAGCACTATATAATACAATATATTGTGGTGAACTAAAACCGTTCAACCACCAGTGAAGCGATAACCTCTAACTATACCATAAAACTGTCATAGTAATAGTAGACAATAATGGAATGATGATGATGAAGATAAAGGGTTTGAGGCATAGAAGAGTGTACTCTAAGAAAATTGTACAAGAAACCAGAAGAAAAAATATATAGATGCCAAATAAAGTAGTGTAGGTTGGGGAAGTGGAAAGAGTAATATGTCACTGGAATGATAAGGCGTTGACATGAATAAAAGATATGAGATTTTTCTCTATTATGCAATAATAATTATTTTTCTCATGATTCTTTAGTGTTTACAAACTGTACCATGAAAATAGCATGGACAGAATAAAAACTGAACGTTTTTCAAACACATTTCCACTAAAGCATTGTGTATTGTGTGCACTGCCTACAGCACACACAGGCAGTGCTATGTAACATGACAATGTCACATGAAGTGAGTGAAATGTAATGCTGAACATGGCAACACACCACAGAGCTATTACAAAGAAACAGCAGCATGGCAGCAGGAAGAGGAGTGTCACATATGTTACATGGAACTGATGAATGGTTATTCTTTCCATCCTCCATCCTCCATGATACCTGCTTCTAGATCTTTCTTAATGTTCATCTTTGTAGTACAGCTGTGTTACCATTATTCCTTATATCTGAAGTCCATTATGACATGGAGAGATATGATAGAGGTACATGCCTGCAGTATAGGCATTGTTGTTAATCGGCTTATTGTTGATTTACTGGCCAGCTGGCAATTAGTGAACCGGCAAAGGACATTCAAAGCAGGTATATGTGTTATGCAGTTATGTATTACACACAAGTCTGTCACGAATTCAAGTAGCAACCTTCTATAGTAGTTAAATGAAGGGCTGTGCAAGTCATCAGCTTCTGCATGGAGGAGGAAGCTAATGGTAGAAATACAGAGCTTCTGCACCACAGGAAAACATTATATACATACATGTCTGTAATTTCATTTATTTATTTCCTAATGAGATGGTCTTGCTGATACTCTTTATCAATCATGACTCGTTTAGACAAATGGCCTGTTTGCTTTAGGGTGGTAGCTGGAATTCCAGAAAAAACTATAGAAAGCATACTAACCACAGAGATACTGACCTATTGTAATGCTTGAACCCCAGACTCAGGATGAAGCAGAAACTTTAGCTACTGAACTGCCTCCAGCATCCAATGATAATGCTGCGATAGAGTATATAATAATTTTAGGGGTCTATATTAGAACTTCAAAGTTTCAGAACTTCGAATGTTCTGATATCAACCCCTAATAAGCGAAAGCTGAAAATAGTGAAGTTTCAGAAAACCGAATTCTTTCCTAGGGAAAGAATTTGGTTGTCCTTTCCTGTTGCTTCGCTATTTTCAGCTCTGCGGTGGAAAGTTATGGGTCGGGTTCAGGTAAGTGTGCGATTGTGTGGACGTGAGGGTTAGGGTGGGTTAGGTGAGTTAGGGTTAGGGTGCGGGTCAGGTAAGTGTGCAAATGTGTGGATGTGAGGGTTAGGGTGGGGTAGGTGAGTTAGGGTTAGGGCACAGGTGAGGTGTGTGTGCCATAGTGACGGACCTTAGGGTTAGGATTTGGGTTACGGTAAGTGGGTAGATAGTGGTGTATGTACAGTTTGGTGTAGGTTTAGATGTAAGATTTTAGGTGTATGTGTGTGGATTGCTGTTTGTTTGGTGTATTTGTGTTGTGTGTATGTGTTTTGGAGCAGCAATTTTTTTTTCCCTAGCAAAAAAATTCGCTGTTCTGAATTTTTGATGTTATCAGTTTTCGGTTACTAGGGGTCGATATCAGAACATTCGAAGTTCTGAAACTTCAATGTTCTAATATAGACCCTAATTTTAGTGAAAGTGTATATCCCATAATTAAAAACATTTATAATGACAACTTTTGAGGTGAGGCTTAGGGTCATACAGCATGGACCACATTGCATAATACACTCATATGATATCAGTAAGTGTGTCATCTCTGACAAGTTCAGTAGTTTGTGAGAAAAAAACAGCTATATAAGTGTAACCTCATTCAGGTTTTGAGCTGGGCACAAAGTCACTTTTTGATTCCACTTGTCAGTCCAAGGGCAGAGAGCATGAGTGAGCGAGTGACTGCAGGCCCTATGTGGAGTGTTGCTGCATGATCTGCATGTAGCACTGATCATCTTTTTGGCCACAGCTCCTTTTCACTGCATGACTTACTGAGTTCTTGGATAAGGTTCATTCAAACCCACATTGCCAACCTTCCTTGATGCATAGGGAAAGCTTTTCCAGAGGTGGGACTTGAACTTAATCAGTACTGAAGCACCTGTCATGTATTCCCAGGACACCTTCACCACATGTTTAGACTTCCTGGGCCTTCCCAGCCACTGCAATGACCGTCTTACTCATCAACAAGAAGTTAGCAGTTGATAGCTTAGAATCACTCGATGTAGGTGACCAGTACATATACTCACATGTGTGATGAACAACTACAAAGTTAACCTTTGACCACAGGTCCAAGATGCTTTGGTACCAAATACACTTGGGAGCACTCTTCTGTTTGAACATAATGCGTATTACAGATAATGCATAACTAGTACAGATATCCAGTAACAACTTCCCATTTAGTTTCTTTTCAGGCAATGCATTTCTCACAATAACGCCCATGCAGATATTGTTAATTGTCTCCATGTGTTAGCTTTAGTGTTCCAGTAACATTGCAGAGCCCATAGCTGTCATCCTAACAAGTACCATTTCCAGGGTTACCAAGTAAGCCAAATCCTCTAATTAGCTGCTGGTGCATATGCATAAATAACAGGCAGGTCTTTCTGCAACTCTTATGTGCATTGAGGCAGCTCTATCATCTACTGGCACCGACATCAGCCGTATAGCACCCAGCCTGTGGCTTGTGACTATCCTCACAGCTGTACATGTGCGCTTTTGAGATGTAACTCCAGAGAAATAGAGACACTACCCTAAGAATGAAGCCTGGTTCAAGAAAGGGGTCAGGCTAACTATATCTAGCTAATAATGTTCTGGTTTCTTCCCTAGCAGTGATGTGACAGTCTACATCTCAACAGTCATTTTTTTTTTCTCAAGACCTGGTCCAAACTCATCTCTGCTGTCATCAGACCCAATCTCCATTCCTTCATCTTGTTGGTGCAGAGACCAGATGGCTGTTCTTCCAAGCTTTTATTGGGACAGGGCCACCAGATGCTCACTAGAGAACATCACCGGAGGACTGGCTACAGGGTTCAGCCCAAAAGAAGTTCCAAGATTCCTTAAATGAACTTTGCCTACTTCTCATAGTTCACCTTGCTAAGACTGACCCTTATCTGGAGAACAAAGAGCCAACTGAAGATGTTTATGCCTTACAAATCCTTCTACTATGACAAGACCATACTCTCAGAACCTGAAAATGTTCACAACTAGCATGTTTTTTCTTTTTTCAGAGAGGAAGACAGAGGAAACTAGAGTATCCAGTGCAAATCTATGTGGGCATGAAGAGAACACACAACTCTATACAGACAATTACGAGACATCAGGTTCAAATCCCAGGAACAAAAGCTGTGAGGCAGAAACATTAAGCATTGAGGCACTATGATGGAAGGATTGTAAGCAAGGTGAATTGCCAAGACTGCATTGATCCAGTAAATTTAATCAGTATGCCACTGTTTTTATGTTTTCTGGAAGAGATGCACTTTTCTGTTTACCTTTTAAACTTATTTTTTTTAACATTTGTTTACCGGGAAGGTCCAACTGACACAGATTTAATCTGGAAGCACACTATGGCTAAGTGATTTGCTTTGAATCATATAGCATGAAAGCAGACACTGAAGGGATCAAGCAGAAGCAATACAGGATGAATCTAATTAAAAATTCAAAACCTTATCCCTCTCTGAACTACTGCCCTAACATCTTTGGCATGTTCTGAAGGCGTGGCCACCAAATGCCCTCTGCAAGGTACCATACTTACAGTCATTTTTGCACTATGTTGAGAAGCGTGCCACAGCACAGGAAGATCCTACTGACCTTAGCTGTGTTAAATTGGAGATGTCCACCTGAAATATCCCAGACCTTGAACCAGCACTTTCAAATGTAAGAAAACTGTTGCAGCTGCATCTTTTCTTGCATGAATACTTTGCAAAGGTAGCTCACCTCCACGTGTGAGTATCATGCATGATGTGTGAGTACTGCATACACTCTGAAGGTACTGCAGACAGACATTAATGATAATACCATCAACATAGCACACCAAAATGAAATTAGGGAGTGACAATCGATGTGTTTTTTTTTTTATTTGCATATGTCATCTGTCAGGCTGCTCTGTGGGGCCATCTTACCCAATGCTTTTTGTTGATAATCCTGACCACTATTGCAGGAGTTGTAAACAGTGAAGTTTCTGCACAGTGGGTGGTCACGTCTGGGAAGTATTAGGGTATTTTTGTACCTATTCACAGGGATGGACAGTATCACATACAATGGATGATGAAACCAAGGAAATGCATAAAGTATCCCTAACTTCCTGAATGTTCCATTTCCCTGGACATGCATGCATGAAGTTGTTGTCAGTTTTATTTCAGGTAGAATAAATAAGCAAAGTTTTCCTTTGAGGCTGTGTTTCTGTCCATCATGTATTGATTGATGGACTCTTGGTTAGTTAGGCCCACAAAACCCAACCTGGCATGAAATGACCAAGAGAGCTTTGACATACTGGGCATTTGCCACCTCTGACCAGCACCTTTCTTCACTGGTTCATGATCAGTCCTGGCAGACTAAATGATGCCCGGTGCAATGAAATGTCTAAGAAAGTGATCCTGCATTTGCTATGCTACATTTTAAATGCCCCATACCTGCCCCTTGTGTATTTCTCGTGCACCCTTCAGAGATGTGCATGAATTGCTCTTTCATATAATAAGTAGCAGGCAATGTGCATTGCCCTTACTCTTTGCATAGGCTGTTCAGGAGATTTCCTAGGAGTCCTGAATATGTTATGGTCATTTCCATAGATTAAAAAAATAATTAATCTAAACTACTATACTTTCAAGACTGTCAGTGTGAAATTACCTTACATGGCTGACCATGATAAGGCACACAGCCTGCCCACTGAACATTCTTGATGAGAAAACGTAGGCACTTCTTGAGAACAAATTCTGGTTAGTGATTATATTACAGATGGATTTTGAACTTGCCTATTGCATTGAAAGAAAATAACTCTGTAATTTACACCTGAAAACAAAGTTTACAGGCTTAGAAAATAGATTAGCACTTTAAATGGGTCAGTGAAAAAGTCTATGATTCATGAATGATTTGCTCATTTCACAGGGGAGTTTATGCTTTGTACAATCCTAAGATTTTAGTGTTGGGCCTCAGTGATGTACTGTTCCATGAATTCCATTGAGGTATTCCTTAAACCAAATGCTTGTAGCACAAATCTATTACAGAGATATACAAATAGATTCTTTGTTAATGTAAATCTGCATAGAATTGGGTACAGAAGCATGCAAGAAAGCTGTGAAAGCAATGTGTGCATCAGGCCCTTTCAGCCTACATAACTACAGACGAAACAGAGGTGTTTGAGTTGTTAGGAAAGGGTGTGCGCTGTACATTCAAAGCTGCGTTTCAAATTGAACAGATATTTTGTAGGTGAAAAAAGGTTAGTCTCCAATCACATTGGCAAGGTCAGTATTGTCCAATATAATTTTCCAGTGGTTAGTGATGTTTCTAATAATGGGCATTTCAGCTGAAACAGGGATAGGAAAAGCTTGCTGAAAGTGAACACAGTGACATGTCAGGGACCGTCATGTTATACAAAGTTGTTTCTGACACCTATCACCCACCTCATTCTGTCCAGGTAAATCATTCCTTAGTAGCATGATCTTATGCCACATTTACATAGTACAACAGCATGGAGGGGACTAGAGAGAGAGAGAGAGTGTGTTGTAATTATGTACAGGAGGAGCTAGGGACATGAAAATATGTGTGGATATCGGGTAATATTACTGGATACTATGGACATGAAAATATGGATGTGAATATGGGTGTTATTAATGGTTGCTAAGAAAATGAAAATATGGGTGTGGATGTAGGTATTTTTGTTGGGTTCTAGAAACATGAAAATATGGGCAGAGATATGGGTCTTATTAGTGGATTATAGGGGCATGGAAATATGGATGTGGATAAGGGTGTTATTATTCGATGCTAGGAAAATAAAAATATGGGTGTAGATATAGGCATTTTTACTGGATGCTAGGACTCTGAAGAAGGTAGTTACACAGTTATCTATCACTTTGTTCTGTGTGATTAAAAAGTGATACTTTGAGGTGCTGTGACATGGGGTATATGTCCATCTTTTGCCAAATTAATTTACTGGTTAGGTGGATTCACATCAACTCAGTGAAGGCAATTTTAACAAATGATATTTCATGAAACAGTATCTTTGAAAAACACTTTCAGCAAACCACAATTTTTTCCCCCAGGGAGCCAAGCCCACCAAGTAATGAACACCAACTCCACAATCACACAACACCAGGAAAAGGATAAAGCCAATGAGCACTGAAAATGGCTTTCAGTAATATTACTTTGCAGTACAGGAACTTGTGCAATGACTCTATGTACACCTGTTAAGTTCCTGGCTATGCTACATGCACCATTCATTGGAGTTCACTGAAACATGGAGTAGTGGCTTCCTTTATGCCACCATAACGATGCTTTCATTTATTCGTTTTCTCACATTTTATCTCCTCGGTTGCTAATGATAACTAGCTCCTTCGAATTTTTTTTCTGGTTTCCCACATACGGCAATGCCCCAGTGTGCCTCTTTAAAACAAGGGTCTTCCTCTTCAAAAAGTCCATAATCTCACATAGAGGGATGGATTGCATTGTATCAGGAATAGATTACATACTGTGATTCCCTAAGATGTTATATGTGCAGCATGTCATAACTTTCATAACTATTTTTAGAGTCTCTGTGCATATGGGTGTAATGGGGGGGGTGCAACCTTGCATCCTCAGTGATACAACTTCCAAATATTGTGACACCCTATAACTACTTGACACACCCTTTCATCTATTTCAAGTCTCCAGGACAGAATGTGACATCACCATGGTCCTGCACCCTCCCCCTGAAAGAGTGGAGCAGGCATAAACATCTTCATTCCTCTTCTATTCTGGTTTTTGGCTCTAGCTGATTATATGACATCTACATCCTACTTGGGGTTCATCCCAGTATTCCACAGTGGCAACCACAATGTTTAACTTTATTTACTGAGTGTGACAATGTCCATTCCTTGGAAAAGCTGTCCTGCATAGCACAGTGCTGTGTAAAGCAAAAATAGTTTCATTATGCACAAACGTTTTACTCTGTAGACACATTTTGCTACAGCAGCTTCAGTTTTATCAGGTAGACATCTTCAGTTGTTTACAATAACATTTGTCAATTTTTACTTGCATACATTTTTATGTATTACATTGGTACATTATCAAATTTACAGACATTCTCACTGACTTGCAAGCAGGTTACAAATCCTTTGCCCTCCTAATATTCAGTGCTGCAATATCTGCATTCCTTCTACTTCAGGACAATATTGCTGTGGACTTCTGCTTGCAGTTTTCACAAATCTTAATACAGATTCTTTATGTTCCTCTTATTATACAATAACCATGTTATTACATTTCCCACAGAATGCAACAGAACAAGGAAGCAAAATGTTAAATATAAATATAGCTATGGTTTTGAACATTTTGCTCAGATTATAATCAAGTAGTCACACACACACACACACACACAAACACACACACACACACACACACACACACACACACACACACACACACACACGGTTAACTTCATCCATTTGAGAATTATTGGATTTTTATACTGATTCCCATTTTGGTGAAAGTCTCGCTGACTGTTGCTGCGAGTGGTGCTTTTCAGCACTTTTTTATATTTAATACAAGTAGGTTTGTGTTACTATAAGATTTGTTTGTCAATGAGGTGATCTTTTTGCTGGTGTAGAATGGTGTGTATGTGTGTGGGTGTGCACGTGTGAGTATGACAGTGTTGCCAGCTAGTATGTGTATGTTGGATGGGCAAATGCCTGTGTATATGAAAGTGAGAAT
>NC_056732.1:223558405-223738405 GCF_019279795.1 Protopterus annectens | reverse complement strand
TCATAGGGATCCATATATATATATATATATATATATATATATATATATTTATAAAATGTCTATATTTATATAGAGACAGAGGGAGATGGTGGGCAAAGGGGGCAGCTATCCTGGGTGCTAGGTGTTAGGGAGCATGGTCAGTTGGTGCTGATGGCACAGGAGTACATTGCTGGCATTGCTTTATTCTAAAGATACTACATTTGTGGCCAAGGCTGAAATGTTGAAGTGCTCAGTGTGTGTTGATTTAACTGTAGGAAGCTGCTCCTTACATTTTAGCAGTTTTATCAGTAGATATTTCTGTTTTTTGTTTATGATGTTTCACTTTGAGAAGAACATTTTTTTTATACTTGAGTAGAGGGATGCTACCTACAGTTTTGTGTTTATCTGTATTTCTATGTATTATAATACTGGCTCTGGAAAAAGAGTGATGTGCCCTTGGAATGTGTATGAGATAGAACTTTCACATGAATAGGTAGCAAGGCAACACTTTGCATTGATTAAATAGATTACAACTCTTAATTTTTAGCTGATGTTGTATAAAAGGAGATTTCTGAAGGCAATAAATGAGGAAGTTAGTTCCAAAATAAAGGATCATCTAAAGGAAGACTTTGAAAGTGTGGAGTGAGAAATCAGTTGGGGCTACCTATGGATATACCTATTTCTTTGAGCTGAAAGTTGTGACTGTGAGAGGCTTGCAGCCTTGAATTTTGTAAGGGCTGTGTGGACTGAGCTCTGTTAATTGAGAAGTAACTAAGATACTGATTTGTTTATTTATTTATTTTATACTGCAAAGCCAAGTGAGCTGATAATTTGGTTTGTGGTTTATTAAATAAACCTGCATTTTTATATATGTCTTGCTACCAGTGTCTTCTTGGGGTTACACTGTTGGTGAATGCACGTAGGTTTACACATACACCCATTAAATGCATGGGGGTCTGGTGTGTGATATATTAAATATCTTGTACTGTAGGTTTAGGGAAAGAAACACATGTTGAGTGGTGAAAACATGAGTCATGAATTATGAATCAAGTTTCCTAATCTTACAATACAAGATGGTTCGTGTTTCTCTCGGACAAAAGTTCCATGCATTCTCTTTATGTTTTTTGTACTTTCTTTGAAAAAAAATCAGTTTTTGCACTTCCATTTGAATGTACAACAAGTTACAGCAGACAGAAGTTACTAGAAATTAAACAATCAACATCTACTTATTGCTGGATTGATGCCTTGAAGTCTGCAGAGTATCTGGGGCCTACTACTTTCAAAGAGTCACAACCACTGGATATTTTAACTTTACACACTCTAATATGCCTGAATCTGGTAGAATAAGGTTCTGGAACATACTGGGCAAGGAGAAAAAGAAAAAGATGTCAAAGAAAAAGGAAAAGAGGATGACAAGCAGGTATTGCTGTTAAGCTAAAAGCAAATCCTTACAGGTCTGTACTACCAACAATACTGCTGGCCAATGTGAGGTCACTGGATAACAAGATGGACTACTTTAGACTGGAAGTCTGTAATAAGAACAAGGTGAGAAATACTTGTTTATTTTTGTTTACTGAGACATGGGTGCATGACACGATAAATGACAGTGCTGTAAACTTACAGAGCTCACGCTGTTTCATGCAGATAGGAACCAGTTATTGTATGGAAAGGCCAGAGGAGTAGGAGTCTGCATGTATGTCAATAAAAGATGGTGCAGTAACTGTAAAATCTTACTATCATACTGCTGTGAGAAAATCACCAAGAAGAGACAACTCAGATCCACACCAATAATAGATTTAGCGCTTTCGTTTTTTAATAAAAAACTTCTTCAGAATCACAGTTACACAAACACTGACCCAATAAATACCCACACAGCCCTCCATATTACCATAATTAATTAATGACATATAATTAGTTAACCCCTTGTGTACAATAATGTGTTAAAAACCTTACAAAATTCAATAAATCCCTTGCACATACATATATAAAGACAATTATAAATAAGAACATGTTACCGTAATATATTCATAAATAACCATATGTCTTCAATCTAAGAATAGAACTGACAGATACATTAATGTTCAAACCTGGGTAGTATGTTGCATTTGTTCTTAATTGCCATCTAAGCTCCCTAGATTCCAGATAGTCATTGAGGGGTCCACCCCTATCCCACAAAGTCACTTGTTCAAGTACTGAAAACTTAAAGGAATGGCCATCATTGTTTTTAACATGAACAGCTAACACATTTTTTATTTCCTGTTTTTTAATGTCATAGAAATGTTGATACATTGTACTCCTAAGGTTATTGATAGTTTTCCCAATTTAGAAACAGGGGCACTGAGTGCACATACCAATATATACTACTGCCTTACTACTACATGAAAACTTCTTACTGTGTTTAAATTTACCAAATTTTGGGAAATTTATTTCATTTCCTTCTAAAATGAACTGACATTGTAAACAAAAAACACATTTAAACATGCCTTTTGTTCCAGAATAAAGCTCCTTTGTGTTCTCCAACATATTTTTTATAGTAGTGTCTTTTCTATACACTATGTTTGGTCCCATACCCACTATATCTAGATAATCCTTACTGGTATTAAATAGGTTCCAATTGTGTTGAATGATTTTCACAATATTATTATAATGCATATTCAATTTGAATGTAGCAACTCTGTTGATGTTTTATTCTCATTTATAGTCTTCTATGTTGTATTACCATCAAAACCTGTACCTAGTAGTGGGAAAAAGAAACTATTTTATCTTTTTATAATAACCTCATGAATAATATTGTCTACAAACTCTCCATGATATCCCCTGTTAACTAACATACCCTTAAGGGTGTTGATTTGATCAAGGAATTCATGTTTTTTCAGAAACCATCCTGGCTAATCTAACCCCCTGTCCTTTTACTAATGCCTTCTTCTGATGTAAAGGATGGAAACTACTGAAGTGCAATAGTGTATTAGAATAGGTAGGTTTTCTATAGATGGCAGTCTCAAACTGTTGCCCCCTTTGGTTTTTACTGATAGTAATATCCAAATAATTGATTTTCTCATGAGAAACAGTATGTGAAAATTTTAAAAAGTCAATACTATTCTCAATAAATTCTAGAAACTCATGAAGTGTATCTTCAGTATCATTCCAAATAATAAAAATATAGTCCAAAAAACGGCCGTAATATTTCCAAAACTTTGCATATGGACTTGTAAATAAAAATTCTGTTTCCCAGAATGCTAGAACAGAGTTTGCAAAAATAGGGGCACACGTGGCCCCCATTGTTACCCCTTCACACTGCTTAAAAAGTTGTTCTTCAAACACAATAATGTTAGTCTCTAAAACAAGTTCCATCAATGTCCTAATAGTAAGAATACAGTCGTGTCCTAAATCTGTGTGACGACATAAAAATAAATAATAATAATAAAAATAAACAAAACCATTCAATACCAGTTTCATGGGGGAATAATGGAAAACAAGTCTTTGACATCTATTGTAACAAAAATTAAATTATGATTATATAACCCCTTGTTTAACTTTTACTGCTGCTGCTGTGAGAACATAGTTTCTGTCCATCAGATGTAGACCATTTTACTTGCCCAGGGAGCTGGATGGGGTCAGTGTGACAGTGATGTGTATCCCACCCAGTACTAATACCACTGAGGTTCTAAATAAACTATGCAATCATATTGGTGAGCTGCAGAGCAAAAATCCTGACTTTGTACACATGGTATCAGGCAACTTTAATAAGACAGATCTGAAAGAAGTACTCCACACTACCATCAGTATGTGGACATTCCAACTAGGGGTGATAATATCCTGGACAAGGTATATACAAATGTTGGTCAAGAAAGCACACCAATCCCTCCATTTTTTGAGAAGGCTGAAGAAAGCTAAGCTTCCACCTTATATCCTCTCCACCTTCTACAGAGGTGCTATTGAGTATCCTCACCAGTACTTCATAGTGCGGTTTGGTAGTTGTACAGCTAAAGAAAAGAAGGCACTACATAGGTTGGCGAGGGTTGCAGAGAAAGTAATGGGTACCAGTCTTCGATCATTACTACAACTTTACTCTGCAAGAAGCATCAGAAGGGCCACCAAAATAATACAAGACTCCACGCATCCAGCGCATGGACTGTTTAAGCATCTGGCATCAGGTAGAAGATATATCAGCATCTGCTGCAGGACTACCAGATTCAATAACAGTTTCTGTCCAACAGTGATCAGACTTCTGAACTCGGGCATAAGTCCCGGAGAACTGGACGTTAAGTAAGTTCTTTCTTTTTTTTTCACAAACATCTATAGTCTGTTGTATAACTTATACCTCACAAATTCCAAGTAAGTGCAATATTTATTTATATTATCCATATCAAGTGCAATATTAGACAGACAACTAAGTCAATGTACAATATTTAATGTTTATTTTATTTAAATGGGACAGTGATTATAACTTAGGGGAAGGTATACTTATTGTGTATTTAAGTGCTGAAATTCTTTTTTTCTGCTCTTCTGTACGGGTACCGGGAGTAGGATTGTATATGTTTGTTGTGTCATTCTTTTACTTGTATGCATTGTTTTACTTTGGTATGTAATCTCAAGAAAGAGCTGATGCATGGAATGTCATTTAGGCTACTTTGAATCGTTGAATCTTTGAATCAAATTTACTACAACAAGCTACAGTAATTGCCATGTTACCTAAATTTCAACTGAAGAGGGCTTTAGTTAGTTTGTATCGACTTATAAGCATGAAGTGACTCAAGTGGCTTTCTACTATAAATCTGAGGAACTTTTGTACTGTTGGTTTATTTAAAAAACATGTTCTGTCAGTTCATGTTTATGCAGTTTAGTAGTATAGTGAGGGATATGTTAGTGTGTGCATTAATTTGACAGCTTTGTTACATTTCTAGTTCATTTGTTTTTAGTTTACATGGTCAGAATTATCTTTTCAATTGGCTAGAGGCAGTCAGTATTTTGCTTTACTCTTTATTCTTTTACTTTGATGTGCTTTTTTATCCAAAGAGAAGGAATTAAATTTTTAATCTATTGATTTACATGGGCAGTATTATTCTTGTAGATGTGTTTGTGTATGGTATAGTGTATGTGTTTTTTAGTAAGTAGAATAAGCATGCATGTTTAGGGTAATTTAGTAGCTTTAGAGATGTGCCAAGGATGAAATGTTGGTTATGCAGTAAGATTTTAAAGCATGCAAACAATTTAGATAAACAAGGACTATCATCAAAGTGTACCAGATACAGGTGTGTCGGGGTTTAGTATAAACACAAATGAAACAAAAGGATAACCTTTACTGTCTGTTTCACTTATTCAACCCACTTTCTGGTAGTGGTTCTATACCTTTTAAACCTTTTTATTTCTCTACAGTTCATGATACATTAATTGCCTGAAGCACAATACATTGCTGCCAGTGTATAACTCAATGTTCCTTACAGTGAGTGTTGCTTACTACAGTATTTCTTCAGTGGGTTAATGATCTTAGAGCTGACTGGAAGTGTGACGAAAGGAGCTACTGCCAGCACACCTAGCTGGGATTTTGTAAATAATTATATGTCATTTGTGAATATCAAATTAATTTATACAAAATGCTTGTGTTACAGATGTATTAGAACCATATATCATGTGTATATCAAACTGCTCTGTACAGATGTTTGCATTGAAAAGGGATTTGTAAAGTGCTCCATTTAAAATATATCCACAGTGTGCCCTACTAGAAGAGAACAGAAGTGTACATGCACTATTGTAACTGTTTAATGTATATATTTTAACAGTGGAAACTAGAATACAGGCGGTTAACTGCAATCCAGCAAACTTTAGAAAAATATCTGAAATTAAATTATAGGCTACGCCATAAAGATGTTTTAATGCAGCTAGAGACACAAAGTCAGTACTAGGAAGCTTGTCTTTAGGGTGAACTAATTGCTACTTTGGAAGCATGAAAGAATGTAATTTTTTATGACTTCCAGCATCTGCCAAAGATCTGACCAAAAGCCCTTGTGTGAGTATTTTTACAGGTAGATGCTAAATGCTGCCAGCTTCAGCAATGGGGGTTTGCATAAGAAGTAGAAGTCAGATGACCAGAAATTATGCCATTATGCAAGCTATCCCAGCAGTACTGTTTTAGATATTAATCTGAGAAGTCTCTTAGTGAGACAGAGCATTCTGCATTCTGTCTTGGACCTGACAACAACAAGAAGCACCATTCACCACATCTGCCTTGCTCTATAAGTTTCTAGGGAATAGTATAATTATCTTAGATTCAGTCAGGAATATAGTAAAAATCAGTTTAGATGTTTTTCTTTATTTGTGTAAGCCTGTATTGCAATGTTATTTTAAATATTTCCTGTGGTTTTGAACTCTTATGTCACTGTAAATATATATTTAGTATTGTCTTGTTCTTTTATTATTTATTATTAAATATATTTAAACCTTTCATTGTGGCTGATCTATGTAGAGATATTTAAGTTTTAAGAGTGCTTGCATATTTATTTGGTGGCACTGTGTGGGCCACTCCTATTACCCTTGCTCTTGGTCAAACTACCACTTGTGTTAATATTAATATTGCACAGTAAGATTGGACACCCTTTGTTAAGGGCCTTAAAGTAGCTGGCAGGAGTGACTGGTGGCAGTAAAACTACCTTATAGTCTGGGCAGTAGAGGGCATAGTTAGTAAACCTAGGCCAGCCTTTCCCAG
This sequence comes from Protopterus annectens, assembly GCF_019279795.1. Lineage (NCBI taxonomy): Eukaryota > Metazoa > Chordata > Ceratodontiformes > Protopteridae > Protopterus > Protopterus annectens. The sequence continues at coordinate 223,731,723 of NC_056732.1, read as the reverse complement.
GTGTGTGTGCCTGTGTGTGTGTGTGTGTGTGTGTGTGTGTGTGTGTGTGTGTGTGTGTGTGTGTGTGTGTGTGTGTGTGTGTGTGTGTGTGTGTGTAAATCAAACCTCAAAGAGTGTGTGTGTATGTGTGTGTGTGTGTGTGTGTGTGTGTGTGTGTGTGTGTGTGTGTGTGTGTGTGTGTGTGTGTACATGTGTGTGTGTGTCAGCTACTTGGGCAGGGACACAAAGTACTGGTTTGACAGAGAGGGCGCTAGAGGTCTTGGCTTGGTCACTCAGCTGAGATCTCAACTCTATAGCTGTGCCACTGGGAAGTCTTATTGAGGATCTGGAAAAAGAGGGAGAAACATGCCCCAGAATGACTGTGGTCTCTGTCTGCTCTTAAGGGAAATTGCACTTGCACTGAGCTGCATCTGGAAATACTGTGCATACCTGTTATCCTGCCAGTGAATGTCCCCCCTGTTTCCAGTGATGAGGATTGAGGCTCTTTGATTACTGGTTGGTAATGGTGGGTCATCACATATTAATCAGTGGGCAGTGGTGGGATATCCACACCACATAGTAATTGGAGAAGAGTGGTGGGATCACCACATCATATATTGGTATTCAGTGGTGTGGATATTGACCTCCTGTAGCCTGTAAACAGTGGTCACTAAAGAAAGTGTTTGTAGTACACAGTAGACATTCAGAGTTTCATATCACAATAGTTTTATTTTTTTTTAGCTTAGTTAGTTAGGGAGGGTAGGCAGGGATGTCAGCAGAGGTGTATGGCAAGTTGACAAGGAGTCACTTGGCTGAGAAGTGCCAAGCCAAAGGACTGGTGCATGACAACCTGACTAAAACAGAAATGATTGTTGCCTTAACCACCGCTGCATCACAGACCAACAATCAGGAAGACAGCCAGACTGGCCTTGGACATGTACAGCTCTCAGTAAATGAACAATTCAACTTTTCCTCAGAGGACTTAAAAATCCATTTGGAATTAAAGAGACCTGAACTGGAGGCCAACCATTTGGACCTAGACTCAGTAGAGAGACTGTGGCATTTGGAGGTAAAATCAGAATCAGCAGAGAGACTATGATGCTTGGAAGCCGAAGAAAATGAGAGACAGAGGCAACATGAAAAGGAAATGCTGACCCTTCACCAGGGTCATGGAGGTAATGGGGAAGGGAGTAACCAAACCCCTGAAGCAAAAAAGGTCAGTAAATGTCTTCCACAATTTACAGTGGGTGATAATTTTGATAGTTTTATTCATATGTTTGAAAGGGTATGTTAACAGTATAATGCTGACCAAGGGCTCTGGGTACGGTTCCTGACCACCTTACTCCATGGTAAAGTTGTAACTGCTATTTCTAAATTGTCCAATACTGATTGCTTAAATTATAATACAGTTAAAAATTGTCTGTTGGAATGTTTTAAGCTAACACCTGAAGCTTATAGAAAAAGGTTTCATGAGCGTAGACGCAAAGCAGATGAAAGTATGTGTGATTGTGTTGTTGAGTTAAGCACTTATTTTCATAGATGGGTGAGTGGGTGCCAGGTCACCACTTTTGAAGAGCTGGCAGACCTTTTGGTGAGGGGAACAAGCCCTTAGCACTTTGCCTGAGGACATGAGAATTTAGTTGACAGATAGAGATGGCAACACAGCAGATAAGTTGGAGGAAAAAGGAAACCTATACCTAGCAAGCAGGACATCAATTCATAGGAAAGGAATACCCAGTGCTGCACATAGGTCTAAGAGAACCCATGGTGGGCAGCCTAAACCACCCCAACAGAGTCCACCAGTAACAGGGGAAGCCACTAGTTCAGGTACATGCCAGGATCAAGGGTTAAATGTTTTAAATGCAACCAGTGGTGCCATTTAGCATATATATATCCACAGAGGCAAGGTGGAGAACAAAAGGTGGGGGAGCCAGCAAGTGGGAATGACAGGATGCCAGTGGTAAATTGTCTGGAGGCAACAAGGGTACCAAATTACCATAGGTTATATTTTGTCTTAGTAGATGGGAAACAGAGCACTGCTAAGAGAGACACAGCCTCTGACCTAACCAGTGTGAAGCCAGCAATGGTTAAAGAGGAGCAGTACTTGCTTGGGCAGTCTACTCCAGTCAGAGCTTAGGACGGATCCCATTCCAAATGTCTTTGTCTAGGTTCACCTTGACTGGGAGGGTGGAAAAGGAAGCAAGCAATTAGGTGTGTTTGAGGATATCCCTGCAGACGTCCTGATAGGGAATGATTTTGATAATGCAGTACGTTGTGTGCATGCAGTTATACACAGCCAGGCTTGGAGACAAGCATATGGGTCTGGTAGCCTGGAGAGGACCCAGACAGACCGCACACTTGAAGCCAGGGTTGGTAAGGTGCTTACTTCAGAGAGGGAGCTACCCTGTAGCAGTGAAACCGAAGGTGAGCCACAGCTGCTGGCGGGTACTGATGTTCCCTTGGATAGAGTGACTGCAAGGACAGAGGTGAGTAGTAGAACCCAGGCTGACAGTGAGGCACCGTTGTCAAAGAATACCAGACTTCCTGTGGAAGGGAGCTGGGAAGGGTTACAAAGAGAGAGGTTGAGACAGGCTCAGCTCTCAGACCCTACATTACAAGGCTTGAGGGAGGTAGCCGGGGACATGCCTGATTCTCATGGAAAAGGGGAATCTCTATACTGGGAAAAAGGGTTACAATGGGTTACTGTATAGAGAGTGGACCCCTGAAGGAGGGCTAGAGGGTGAGAGAATACAGCAGTTGGTAGTGCCAAGACCTTACTGTCTGGCACTTCCAGTCATTCCTTTTGCAGGTCATATGGGCATAAAGTGTACAAAGAGACTTATTATGCAGAACTTTTATTGGACAGACCTTGAGCACTGCCAGAAAGTAGCCAAGGCAGGAGATAAGGTCAAAGCTCCTCTGATGCCTTTGCCTGTGATTGAGAAGCCATTTCAGAGGGTAGCTAATGATATTGGGGCCCTCTGAGTACCCCAAGTTCCACAGGAAAGACGTATATCCTAGTGGTAGTAGATTATGCTACCAGATACTCTGAGGTGGTGGCTCTGTCCTCCATCGAGACAGAAAAGGTGGCAAATGCTTTGTTAGAGATTTTCAGCAGGGTGGGTTTACCAGAAGAAATACTGACAGAGGTGCCAATTTCATGTCAGACCTGTTGGCTTGTCTGTGGGAGTGCTGTGGTGTGAAGCACCTAAAGACCCACCCCACCATCCTGAGACTAATGGTCTTTTGCAGAGGTTAAACTCTACCCTAAAGACTGTTCTACAGGCATTTGCAGACTAGTTTAAGAGGGAATGGGAAAAATATGTGCCCCATCTGTTGTTTACTTACAGAGAGGTTCCCCAGGAATCCACAGGTTTTTCACCCTTTGAGTTGCTGTATGTCCATAGCATGAGGGGACCTCTAGATTTGATTTGTGATGAGTTGGAGGATGAGTGTGAATCCCACAAGGAGTCTGTTGTGGCATATGTCCTAAACCTCAGGACAAGGCTCAGGGAACTCCTGAGCTTGGCCCAGGAGAACCTGGCAGAAGCCCAACAGCAGAAAAAAGGTCTGGTATGACAGGAATGCTCAAGCTAGAGAGTATGCTGTGGGACAGCAGGTTAGGGTTCTCATTCCTGTAAGATGCAACAAGCTGCAGGCAGCTTGGGAGAGACCCTTCAAAGTGGTAAGGAAGGTCAATGATGTTAACTACATGGTAGAACTGCTAGGCAGGAGGCAATGGCACAAACTGCACAATGTTAACATGATGAAACTTTGCCATGATAGGGAGGCCCTGGTGCTAAGTATTTGCAGTAGAAGGCAGGAAGAGCCTGAGGGGGATCTATGGCTACAGGGAGCCAGCCAACAAAATCCCAAGTTACTATGGTGGAGCCTAGGGTTGCAGGCATATGATATGACACTGCAACACTGTAATGGGGTCAGCAATGCAAAGGCAGCTGGAATCTCAAGACAGGGAATGGGGTAATGTATTCACAAATAGGCTCATTCCTTTCAAGCAACATTTGTCAAGGGTCACTTGAAAAACTAGCTTGAGTCTTCAAAGTGGGGAAGAAGTGTGACAAAAGGAGGTACCGCCAGCACAACTAGCTAGGATTTTGTAAATAATTATATGTCATTTGTGAATATCAAACTAATTTATATAAGATGCCTGTGTTACAAATGTATTAGAACTATATGTCATGTGTATATCAAACTGCTCTGTACAGATGTTTGTGTTGAAAATGTATTTGTAAAGTGCTGTGTTTAAAATGTATCCACAGTGTGCCTTAAGGAAGAGAACAGAAATGTACATGTACTATTATAACTGCTTTTATATATATATATATATATATATATTTTTTTTTTTTAACAGTAGAAACTGGAATACAGGTTAACCTCAATCCAGCAAACTTTAGAAAAATATCTGAAATTAAATTACTTTACAGGCTACGCCATAAAGATGTTTCAATGCAGCTAGAGAGACAAAAGTCTGTAACTAGGAAGTTTTCTGTATTGTCTTTAGGTTGAACTAATTCCTACTTTGGAAGCATGAAAGAATATAATGTTTTATGACTTTCAGCATCTGCCAAAGATCTGAGCAAAAGCCCTTGTGTGAGTATTTTTACAGGTAGATGCTAAATGCTGCCAGCTTCAGCAATGGGGGTTTGCATGAGAACTAGAAGTCAGATGACCAGAAATTATGTCATTATGCAAGCTATCCCAGTAGTAATATTTTAGATATTCCCCCGGATTCTCAAAAGCTTGCACGAAGTGGAAAATTGGTGCAGGAGCTCAAGCAGGCAATATGTCTGCTGTGCGATCTAGGAACAACCTGCAGGGGCGTGCATGAGCGCTCCTGCACTAATCCTGCACGGACTAAGCCCTGGTATGCAAATCATCCCATTTGCAGGTGACATCCATGCAAATGAGGTGATATTGCAATCCAGGAAGCTTGCAACAGTCCATGCAAGACTAGTGCTATCTGCAGAAACGTACTCGGTTAGTAACTGAGTACATTTCTGCAAAATCCAAAACCGATCTATGACAGCTCCAAATAATGGCTGCATATCATGTAGTAAGTATGCCAATGGCCAAGTATAAGGCCAATGGCATTGCAAACATTAAAAAAAAAATACAAAAATCTACTTTTTTTTAGCCAATCTCGGCTGTTTAAGCGTAGGGCAGCAGTGCACAAATGGGATAGGGGGGGAACTAATAAAATAAACCCAAAACAAGCAGTCTAACTAAAATCACTATTCTGTCATGCAAGTCAATGGCAGGCAGAAGGCAACCTGGCCGGTGAGTAGTGGTTGCTAAGGGGGGAGTCTCAGTGTGAGACATGTAACTATGCATTAGCAGGCAATCCTATGCAAACGAGGGGAAGGATAGTGAATCCCAGTTTCCCCAACATGTGAGTCAGGTCCCAAAAGTGTGAGAGTAGGAATAGCTTAGTGCAAGCGTAGGAGTTAGATGACATCATGGGGGGTGTGTCAGGCATACTGTAAGTGGATTGGAGCCCTGTGGCTCGGGTTTGCTCCCAGCTTAGCACAGCTAAGCTAGGGGTGTGTGTCTAAACTTGCTTAGCACACTTTACAAAGCCTAAGCAGGTGTGCGTGCCATGCACTGGGTTTTACAGGAAGAAAACAGAGGTTAAACCAGGAAATAGCAGCAGTGTGCACATTGGAGCACTCTGTTTGTGTGGTGTGCACACAGGCTTAAACAGGAAGGCAATGGGAAGAGTAAACAGCAGTATGAAGGTAACCAAGGAGAACTAGCTTAGCTGGCAGGTGAAATGTATCAGAATCAGCCAATTACACAGGCAACAGACCAGCCCAGCCCAGAACACTACTATAAACTAAGCAGACACCTTCCCCTCTGTTTCTTCCCACACTCTGCACCACCGGTGTAAACAAGCGGGGAACTTTTAACACTCACAACAGCAAAATGATAGGGGCTGCAATAGCTATCATACAACAGGAAGAGGCTGAGGATGGTGAGGATGTGAATGCTGTTGACCAACCCACAGTGAGGAGATGGAGAAGAGTGTACGGACCCAATGTAACCTACCAGGGGCTACATGAGCTGGAGACAGTGAAGCGCTCTAGGGTGGACAGGGACCTCCTACAGCAAATTGCTGAGCTGTGCCGGCCACGCCTGACAAACAGAACTAACAGAGGGGAACCCATCCCAGTGGATACCAAGGTATGTGTAGGCCTAAGAATACTAGCTACAGGTACCTTCCAAAGGCCAACTGGGGATGTGATGGGGATTTCACAGGCATCAGCATCCAGGGTACTCCACCAGTTCATGGATGCCATGTCAGCACATGTCGGTGAGCACGTATATTTCCCCAACACCCATGAGGCATTGGCCAGCAATATGTAACTGTTCCACCAAATAGCAGAATACCCTGAGGGACTGGGTGCTATAGACTGCATGCACATATGCATCAAAGCACCACCCAGTGAGCGGGGTAGGGTTTACATCAACCACAAGGGCTTCCCCTCCATCAACTGCCAGGTCATGTACGATGCCCAGGGCATAATAATGAATGTATGTGCTGGCTGCCCCGGAAGCTATCACGATTCCCACATTTGGCATCTGACACAGCTGTACCAGAGATTTGCCAATGGGGACATCCCTCATGGTCACCTAGTGGGGGATGCTGGATACACACTGGAGCCATAGCTGATGACACCCATCAGAAATGCACACATACCCAAACAAGAACTCCTTAATGAGGCACACACACAGACCAGAATTATAGTAGATCATGTGTTTGGGATGCTCAAGTCAAGGTTCCGGTGCCTGGACACATCCGGTGAAACCTTGCAGTACTCACCAGCTATATGTACCCAAATTGTCCTTGTATGTGTCATGCTGCACAATATGATCCTGTGGAAACAGCTGCAGCAGGAACAGCATGGGGCAGGGCTACACAGACCCCCCCCCCCACCATTGCCAAGGCCTGCACAAGCACAGAGTGACTCAGAGGAGGAACAACCTGAGCCTGTCCCAGTAGGCAGAAGGAGGCATGCCCAGTATGCCCTGGCCTTGGCAAAGAGGCAATGCATAGCACATACACTGTCACAGGAGTGACTCAGGGAATAATGCCTCTCTCCAACTCTCACATACAGTAAAATGGATGCCAAACAGTACACTACATGTGCCTAATTGTGTAGGGAGTGTAGTATGTGCATCCAACATAGGCAGCCCTGCAGCACCACCCTCAATACTGGGACACCCACAAGGTAAGTGACTCTTACATGCCAGTCAGGGGGGTCACATACCCAACAACAGTCACAGCCAGCAGGACAGGTGTAGACAAACAAAAACAGAGGCTGTGCTAAGGCCTCTGAATGAGGCCTATGGGTAACCTCCCCCCAGGCCTACACAGACAGACTACAGCAGGTCAGGCAGTGGGATGGTCAGTTCTGAAGGGTAGGAAGTCAGATACTAATATGTAAGTAATTAAAATCTAAGATCTGTAGTATACTGGCATGCCTCTAGCCAGCATGACAGGTAAGACTACAGACTGAAATGGAGTACCCGACATACTAGTACAGTCCTAGCAAATGTGTACAAGTGTCAGGTGTTCCCCCATCTGGTGCTGAAATGTAGTCACAGTCAGGTGTGCCCCCCAATCCTGTATAGAAATGTAGAAATAGTCAGGTGTGTCCCCCATCCTACTTAGAAATATAGTAACAGTCAGGTGTGCCCCACAATCCTGTGTAGAAATGTAGAAATAGTCAGGTGTGCCCCCCATCCTACGTAGAAATATAGTAACAGTCAGGTGTGCCCCCCAGTCCTGTGTAGAAATGTAGAAATAGTCAGGTGAGCCCCCCATCCCACATAGAAATATAGTAACAGTCAGGTGTGCCCTCCCCCACAATCCTGGGTAGAAATGTAGAAATAGTCAAGTGTACCCCCCACCATCCTATGCAGAAATGTAGTAACAGTCCATGCCAAATGATCAATGGATACCCTGCAGAGACAGCATGCTACCTGTAGGTGTACAACACAAAGGTCAGCACTGCAGTACAAACTACCTGGACTTGATCCACACATTCAATACAGATGGCCATACTGGGCATGCCAACACACTTAAACACATGAAGGCCATGTCTACAAACACCAGTGGACCAGACATATCTGGCAGCCGCAGATGTTAGTGCAGACACTCCTCAGTATGCACCACACATGCTTTACACACACAGTGGATAGGAATACAGGCATATATGTAAGGGCAACACACTATAATAAGCCAAAGGCAGACATACATAGATGTGTGGAAGAGGGTGACTGTGACAAGGAACCATCCAAGGCTCACTCACCCAGCACACAGCCAAAGGACCACAACCACACGAGGGCATGATGTCACACACTGCAGATACTAGCCACCAGTATCTGTCAGCATTACAGAGTATGTGGTGCCCGTGCCAGCTGTGCAACTTGACTGTTTAAGGAAGTAGTCATCTAGCAGTTGTATACACGTATCTGTGGAATATGACTTCAGGTTGTGCCCACATGTGGCGTGTCAACCCCTAGATGAATGGGTTATGTCCCATGCACACAGACTGCCCTCCCATAGCCCCAGTATGACAAGTCTGCTGAGGTCATGTACTGTGAAATACACCTTTGGGAGAGTTGTATCCCAATAATTTCCATGGCGCATCCCATAAGTGCTGTAGTGTGATAAACTAGTTAAGTAGAAGTTCTAACCCCAGCCTTGGCAAGTGTATGCGTGTGTCTGTCTGTGTAGAGCACAATGCTTTTTAGGGTGGGCACACTCCACTCCCTACTATTGAAATGCTCTACTTTGGTAAGGCTGCTGATGTCATCCACCTAGAAATACATCACTGGAAAGGTTGTATCCCAGTAATCTCTGTGGTGCATCCCATAACTGCACACTGCTGTAGTGTGATAAAATAGTTAGGTAGGAGTTCAATTCCCAGATGGCAACTGTGTGTTTGTGTGTGTGTCTGTCTGTGCAGAGAGCAATACATTTTAGGGTAGTCACACTCCCTACAATTCAAATGCTCATCTTTGGCAAGGCTGCTGATGTCATCCACCTAGAAATACACCTCTGGAGAGCTGTAGCCCAGTAATCTCTGTAGTGCATCCTGTAACTGCGACCTGTTTGTGTGTGTGTCTGTCTGTGTAGAAAGCAATGTTTTTAGGGTAGTCACACTCCCTACAATTCAAATGCTCATCTTTGGCAAGGCTGCTGTCATCCACCTAGAAGTACACCTCTGGGTAGCTGTAACTCAGTAATCTCTGTATTATGTCCTGTAACTATGACCTAATGTAGTGTGATAAATTAGTTAGGTAGCTGTTCTAATCCCAGACATGGGAGGTGTGTGTGTGTGTGTGTGTGTGTGTGTGTGTGTGTGTGTGTGTGTGTGTGTGTGTGTGTGTGTGTGTGTGTGTGTGTGTGTGTGTGTGTGTGTGTGTGTGTCTGTATAGAGAGCAATGTTTTTAGGGTAGTCACACTCCCTACAATTTAAATGCTCATCCTTGGCAAGGCTGCCGATGTCTTCCACCTAGAAATACACCTCTGGGAAACTGTAGCCCAGTAATCTCCGTAGCACGTCCTGTAACTGTGCACTGCTGCCATGTGATAAATTAGATAGGTATCTGTTCTACTCCCAGACATGGCAAGTTTGTGTTTGTGCCTGTCTGTATAGAGAGCAATGCTTTTTAGGGTAGTCACACTCCATACAATTTGTATGCACTACTTTGGCAAGGCTGTTGATGTCATCCACCTAGAAATACACCTCTGGGAAAAATGTAGCCCAGTAATCTCTATAGCTGCGTACTGCTGTAGTATGATATAGACCTCTCTTTGGGATTCTATACCCACACATGTTGGTTGTGGAAGTTTTGTGTGTGTTTCAATGTCTGTGTGGGGAGCAATGCATTTTAGGCTAGTCACACTCAGTACATGTCCAATGGCCTACTTTGGCAGTCCTGCTGATGTCATTCAATGTGAAATACACCTTTGGGGAAGGAGTACTTCTGTAATTTCCATGGTGCATACTATAACTGTATTGTGCTGTAGTGTAATAAACTAGCTAGATAGGGGTTCAAGTCCCAGACATGACAGGTGAGTGTGTGTGTAACGTGTATCCTGTGTGTGTGTGTGTGTGTGTGTGTGTGTGTGTGTGTGTGTGTGTGTGTGTGTGTGTGTGTGTGTGTGTGTGTGTGTGAGACACCTGGGCCCAATGTGTGGCAGGTTTTACAAATGTCTTTTATGGTGGCCCTATATCACATATCCACTGTGCAGGGATAACAGATGTGAAATAGCCAAGAGGCTGTGGTGCAAATCCATACCCATACATGTGACATCACGGCCAAGCAATCACAGTTAGCAACCCCAGTATTACCCAGAGCACACTCTCAACCTATGTCCCACACACACACACACACACACACACACACATACACACACATTCCAAGGCAACAGCTAATATGTGTGTAGTACACTGCATGTTGGTGATTGATAGTAACTATGGAGTGACTGCAGAGTGCCTACAGAGGGCATGGCACCCTGTCCATCTGTCCAATAGGCACATTCATGCAGACAGTGCACCTTCCCCATGTTCCCCACTGGATACCTGCAACACCTGTGGTGCCATCACATGTGACCCACAAAGGACATACCAAGCCTGAAAACATGCCCTGTATGGACAGATGCCACTGACACCAGGGAATGCCATTAGCATGCTATCAATGTAGGTGCAGGTAACCTGCTGTCCATTACCAGCTCCTATTACAGGTGGCCAAGACTGGCACATCTGATGATAATCTGTGTACACAACATGGGCCCAACACCCCAGGTACAGTTCCACATGTCACTGTACATGCATGTGGGAGGTGTGTACATTCCAGACACCGTCCATGTCATGGACTAGGGAACACATACATGTCAAGCAATGCACAGCATTGGCCACATGCAATAGCCACCCAGGTAACTGGATGGTGGATACAATACCTACCTGTGTGGGCAAATGCAGAAACCACAGGCCTGAGCCACAATGCAGACCATTGTCATGTGGCCTGATGCCAAGGTATACCCATCACCTAGCCTTGTATAGCCATCTGGCGCAATCAACCACCACATACCCATGCAGAAATGCACCCATGCATGTCAGTATTGGCACCCAGTATCTTCGTGTGTGTGTTGTATGATGCGCATGATCACATCCACACTCACTACAACCCCCAGTGGCATACTGAAGCATGCTGTCTGATGTCAGACACCTCCCCATACCATTTCTCATATAATCTCTGTATGACCCATGTGGTGCATGTGATACCTGCACAGTAATGTGTTGTGGCAATCTCACTAGGGATGAGCTGTATCCCTGGCCCTGCCAAGTGTGTTAATGTGTGTTTGTTGCTGTGAGAGTGTGGCTGTGTTGACGCTGGCACCTGTTCATGTGGACAGGCATGTGTACATCAACTACTGTATAGCTACGATATCCCTGTTGCAGATGTCACTCGCCATCACATATATGTTCTGCAAACTCCACAACAGGTAACCTATGTGGCGCATCCAACAACTGCATAGGACTGTGATAGTGCTACATAGTCATCAGGGATTGGATACCCTGTGCTGATAGGTGTATGACACAAACATGCTTAGGTTTTACTCTCCCACCCCTCCCTGACTTGATGCCTCTGTCTGCCTCTCTCACTCCTTCACTGGTGGATGTGGAGACCTATACCTGATTTTCTTAGGCAGCAGCATGTGTATTTTAGGTGATGCTCATGAACAGCTGTTGGCCTCTGCATGAATTGCAGCCCTCCCCTAGCTGATTACATGTGGAACAGCTGTGGTAACATTCCCATAGCCAATTGCATGGAAAGGCACTCCAATATCTAGGAACATCATGTTTGTTTTGGTCCTTTTCATTCACTGTGAGCAGGAACTGGTTCTGTTGTTTGGCAAACAGCATCTCAGATGGAGTGGGGATTTACCTCTGACAACATACACTGTGGAAACAGGCCAACACACAGGAGGGGGACGTGCCTGACCTGACTACAGACTGTAAGTGCTGCTATACTGCATTCGGAGTAATGTTGGTTTAACAGGGTGTGTGCGGATATGGCTGTCCTACATGTATGAATATCTGCCATGTCAGTTGTATGTTTATGAGGACTCCCCATCTGTAGGGTCATCTGCAGACTGGGCAGCGTGTGGTGCCTTTGCTGTCATGTGTTGCCCACAGAATATGTATCTGTGAACTGCAAAAGGTAGTGTGAGGATTGCAGTCTGTAGATGGTGAATGCCATGACAGTTACTGACTTCATATCCCTCATAAGACATATGTTGCAACAAACCCTGTTACAACAGTAAATGTATGATGTTAACACAGCAACGTGTCAATATTGGCCCTGTGTATGTGCTTCCAGCTACAACTCAGTCAACCTTTGTACATATGTCATGCATTAAGAGGTGCATATGTGCTGTACATCATAATTAGTGTCATCATATCTGATAACAAGCCAGTGAGATATCAGACTGCTACATGTTATTTACAGTATACAGAGGTTATATTTGATGACATAACCTGGACATACTGTGGTTGTTTGTACAGTACTGAGGTCTGTGTACTTATGGTGAATGTTGACAGTGTGTGTATTGTTAATATGTACCTTGGCCTGTGTACAGACTGTGTTAGTTGTTATCGTCCTAGGTCCCTTCCTGTCTGATGTTACATGCTGCTCCACTGTATGTTACCGTATTGGCTTACATGTTTGTAGGGCCATACACACACATGTCCCATACCACAGTGAACCATCAGACCAAACTGTGTAGTGGCCCAGTATATGTAGGGTTAGTGTGCGAGTGGCACATATGAGGATGGTGTCGAACAGATAGTCCATATACTGTAATATCATGCTAGCTTGCCATATGTGGCAGTGGCTGTGTTCTCATTGGTTGTGGTTATGCACTTTCACACAGGGGTATCTTCCCCTGTGCTGTGACATGCCTGTACAGCTTGCTATATATGCAGGTACATGTGCATTCCCCCATAGGAGATGTAGCCCAGTGTTGAGCTAGTCTGCCTGTAGCCTGCACAGTGCATTGTTACATGCCTAGAAGCTTAGTGTACTTACCCAGTGAGATGTCATGTGCAGATACTCGCCAGATGTACTGCTGCCGAGCTTCCCTTAACAGTCATGTATGTCAGACAGAGCAGTGGGATGCTGTACAGATGTATGTCAACATTTTTGGGTAGTAAGCGGCCATGGCACCCCTGTAGCAGTGGTTATTATGTGTCTGGCCAGACAGGGGTGTGTGAATGCATAACCTATGGTTATGTGTTATACCCATCTACATGGCTGTTAATATCCATATTGTCAGGCATGGTACACATGTTTTGCATTAAGGGGTTCTGTGTATACCTCTGGACTGTACAGAGTGTGTCAGAATGTCCACATATATTGGCCAATATCTCTGCTGCAGTCGACAGGGGCTGTACATGCTAGCAGCAGCAGTACTTTACTATGATGTCCTTAGGATGTCTGTCAGTAGCCAATGGCACACATGTGGAAAGCAGATGTGACCTCCCACACACACCATGTCTGTGAAGACAATCCCAGTTACAGTAGCATTAGTATATAGAACTGTAATAGTACACAAATAAAGATTTTCCATTTCTGCAAACCTGTGTGTGTGTTTTTGTCCTATGACCTCTCAGTGGGTATATGTTGCAGGCAATGATTGTCATTTGTATGGTGGCCAGTACAGTGTCCAGGTGTTCAGGTGTGAACTCTAGGCATAGTGGCTGTTCCATATTTTGTGCACCTTCTACATATGTATCTTACTGTACATATATTTGTAAATATATACATATATATATATATATATATATATATATATATATATGTGTGTGTGTGTGTGTGTGTGTGATTATACCTGTATCGACATATATGTGTCTGTGTATATGTATCCCGGGGATGCTGATAGCCTCCACAGTTTACATTTCCTATGGGAGCCAGACTGTACTGCATGATATGTTACCAATACCAGCCTGACATCATACAGGTCGGATGTAGTACTGTTAACATCTTGTGCCCATGTCATGTCAGGTCCTGGTTATGGGATCTGCAACACTTGGTAGTGTATTGCAGGGTGGATGTGTTTGGCTGTGGTGGGGGGTACGCCTATTTGTACAAAACGTATATTGTTTGGGGCCTCTCAAACCCATTAACGGTGTATGTAGACTTATTTGTTTTTGTTAATCTACCATTGCTATCTACAGATGTATGGCCACATATACCTATAAAGATATATAGATCTGCTTACATATATATTACTATATCTGTATGTGCCTACATATATATATATATATATATATATATATATATATATATATATATATATATATATATATCTGTGTGCATATATGTACCTTGCTGTGTATATGTAGACATATAGGTGTAGACATATATACGTGTCGATGTAGGCATTTGCATGTATATATATGTTCATATATAGTTATATATGTGTATATATTTCTAAATATATATATATATATATATATATATTATATATATATATATATATATATATATATATCGACATATATAGATATGTTGTATCTGTTTAGCTATTAATATATTTACACACATATATATCTAGATGTTGGTATGCATTCTCTGTACTGTTGCATGACTGGGCTGGATGATATGTTTCTGAAAACATCTGATTTATGTACGTCTGGCATGGTTTAGTGGTAAATCACTTTGTCTATGGTGTAAAGGGTCCTGAGTTCAAGACTTGCAGAGGCTGTTTATTTTGTTGCTGGGTAGAACACAGGCCATTGGATACAGAGTGATTAAGGTACTTTAAAGCAGTTGCAAGTGGGTTTGCACAGAGCTAAGCACTGCTAACTACTGGTTACAGTTTCTTATACTCTGTTAGCTTCTGAATTGCTTAACCTGTGTAGGCAGTGCTTACCCCCACGCAAACAGGCTTAAACCCACTTACTGCTGCTTAAAAGTGCTTACTCCTGCTTACCCCCATGCTAATTTCTTTAAAAGAAAAGAGAAAGGATTGATAGAAAAGTGGTGAAAAAAGGGGCACAAAGACGGAAAGACCGTAGGGAAAATAGCCAGGGATGTGCTGGAAGGGTGTGGGGAAGGTCCATAGCTGCTGCCATTTCTTCTACAGCAACAGCTATGCATATACATTGAATTTGGAGATAGATTTGGACACTCAAACCCCTGGGTGGGGGTGAGGACAACAATAACTTGTTGTGATGCCAATTAGACCAGATTAATTGTGTCCAGTGGACATGTGTGCAAAATGGACAGCTATGTATGGGGTGATTTTTTTTGTGGGAACAGATTGCCCTTTTTTTCAGGGGAGAGTGGGATGTTGTGGAGGGGTAGTAGGTATATTTTGTGAGGTAGGTTGAGTAGGTTAACAGACAAGACAAACAAGACGCATACAGGGACAGTATATGACACATGTGGGGGGTAAACACCTTGGACGGGGAGGGGTGTTTGGAAGTTGCAAGCCCATAAGCCCCCAAATGGAAACAGTGGGACTAAGGTCCCCATCCATGGGCAGTCACTACTGCAACTTCACGGCCTCAAAGGTGGCTGTGCTGGGGGCTGAGTAGGAGGGACAGGCTCACCCTCTAATTGCACCACGCAGCCCTCAAGCTGGCGTATCTGGTCTTGAATCTCCCTGTTGAGCTCCCTACACACCATGGCCCGGACCTGACAGTGGGTGACAGGTACCTCTCCATCCCTGGCCCGGGGGAGCCGAGCCCCATCCCATGAGGTGGTTCCACCCGAAGGTGGTGCAGGGCCAACAGAGGTGGAGGTGCCAGGCTGGGCCCCAGATATGCTGGTGCCCAGTGCCATGGCCAGCTGAGGTGGGATAGGTGGATCCACTGGGAGCTGCCTTCCCATACAAGCTATGGTGTTGCTGTTTTAGGACAGATATTGGTTAGTAATAGTCAACAGCATTCAGGATAAGCTATAACAGCATGCATAGGTATTCCCATTAACCCAAGACAACAGATTTACAACAGTTGCAGGGTGAGCAGAACACATGCATATATGGGACAACAGTGGCCATTACAACAGCATGCAGGTTTCATTGATGGCAACAGGCCACCAATATGGGAGTATATTAACATGGCACATGCATAGAACCAAATGTGAATATTTATAAACCAATAGGACATATGTCCCAACAAAAGATTGGAGTGTACACGTACCCATTTAGATGCGTAATTAGGTTATTGTTGCACATATGGTGGGGGTGTGAGACAGAGAGAGAGGGGTCAGTTTACAACTAGTATATTCCTGTAGTTTTCACAACTTTCTTAGTCAATGCAGTGATCTGTCCCTTACATGTATTATTACACCACCCAATGGCCTTACTTTGTACAATGGTATGTTTGCAGATTAGTATATATATATGGACTGTGTCTTACATATAGTCTATACCTCTTGCCTATTATAGCTGTTGAGAAGATATTTGTAACACTACCTGACAAATTCTACACATACTCCCAGATTCCATGCTTGTAGACAAGTATATGAGTGACCTGTGTTGTAACTACAGTCTGCACCTCTTACCTGTTATAGCTGTGGAGGGAACTTTGTTAACACTACCTGACAAATTCTACACATACTCCCAGATTCCATGCTTGTAGACAAGTATATAAGTAAAATGTGTTGTACCTACAGTCTACACCTCTTACCTGTTATAGCTGTGGGGAAAATCTTTGTTAACACTACCTGACAGACTCTACACATACTCCCACATTCCATGCTTTTAGACATGTATAGGAGTGAACTGTGTTGTAACTACAGTCTACACCTCTTACCTGTTATAGCTGTGGGGAAATATTTGTTAACACTACCTGACAAATACTTTCATACTCCCAGATTCCATGTTTATGTTATGCACATACCTAACAATCCATTATTGCACACACTCTGGTCAAGGCTTGACAGGATGCAGTTGTTAATGTGACATATTTTGGAATAGCTGTCATACACTTTGGGTGACATGCTACAATGACAGGTTTGCTTTCATATACATTCTCTTTTTATGTTCAGGTCTCACTATCCATTATATGTCAGTATAAGCAGCCTACATTTCTTGGATCATCTCACTGATTTGTCAGGGGAACAGGTTACTGGGCAGAAGAAATGGGCCATTTATCTGGGCATGCTGGACAGATCAGAACAGTTGAGAGGTATGACTATGCATACAGCTTACTACCTGAACATTCTGCCACAGTCTGTAGCGTTGATGGGTATGATTATGCTTACAGCTTACTATCTGAAGATTCTAGCAAAGTCTGTACAGTTGGGTCTAATTATGCATACAGCTTTCTATCTAAACATTCTCACAAACTCTGTACAGTTATGGGGTATGATTATGCATACAACTTACGACCACTCCCGGGATTCAAACCCCTGCTGTGTGTGGTAAAAATATTACAGTTGACATCACAGTACACTGTGTTATCAGGGAATTGGTGTAAAGCATTCCAATGGTTTCTGTCTAAGTCTCCCTCAGTTGTTCTATATGACTGACCCCTTGGGACTTCCAACATTGTTTTACTGAACTTCCTATACATTTTAACTGCGTTCAACAGTGTGGGTAAGACTGCTTAATACAACAGTACTATTTATAGAATGCAACATTACAATAACATATGACAGCAGAATGTACACAAGCACTCCTGGGGTTATACTTTTATTCACAAGATATTACACCTTTATTTCCACACAACCTATATGACAGTCTTCCTGCCATATTGTCTGGTTTATTCAGTACATCCCATACACAATATATTTTTATACTGGTACAGCATTTTCTAGAACTGTTATATGTTTTTTCTTATGACAGTACATGCAAGATTATTACTAACCTGCCTCGCAACACAGCCTTTGCAGCCTAGCAGCATGGGCTTGCTGGTTCACAGCCCACTCATCTACAGCTGTCAGAGAACTACAGTGATATTTAGCTATTACCTATGCATAGTATACACAAACTAGGCTATCATTATCTACGTAGTAGAATGGGTACTTACTCAGTGCTGGGGCATCGGCCATCTGCCTTAATTCTTGGATCCACTGCTCCAAGAAATCACCCCTCTGCCACTTCAGGTCAGCATGGTGATGTCTGACCTGCTCACCAGTCTGGGGATACCAGTGGCACTGGTGAGGTCATGGGCGAGATTGTCCCAGGCCTCCACTTTATACTGAGAGCCCTGGTACTGGCCCTGCAGTAGTCTCTCCTCATGGTGTTTTACCAGGAGCCATACCATGAATCTGGACTCCTGGTTGCCCCAGCGCTGTGATCTAAATCAAGTGCCTCCCCCAACTCCAGCCATTCTGCCTACAGTAGGGAGCTGCAACCAGTTATTGGTGCCTGTGGGGTTTAAATACACCCGTTTTCCCACACTTTCCTGTGATTGGACGGTTTTGAAAAGGCTAAGCTATGGGCACACCTGCTTACCTAATGTTGGCATTGCTTAAAGGGGTATACCACTGGGCAGATTGAGTTAGTCGGCCTACACATTGCTTACAATATGTAAGCTGAGCTGTGCAATGCTTAGCATTGCTTAATATTTAATTAGCATTATATTTTCCTTTTGGCATTGATTTATTATTTGTTACATGTTATATCTGTGTCTGGTATCTGTGATTCATGTGTATGTAGACTTTATGGGGTCCTGGGGACTTCAACACTTTATTACAATAACATCTCACATCTGGCCTTATTGCAGTACTCCAGTTCACATATTTATGTTATGTAGCAGATTATACAACATCACACTGTACATGGATTAATTTCACATGTTCAGTTTGATTTTCCTATATTGAGGATTTGTTTGTTAAAACCTCAGTCATAGGTACTGCTATGATGGCTTAGTGGTTAACTATTGTGACTGTAGTGTGCAGGGTCCTGGGTTTGAGCCTTGCAGATGCTTTTTATTTTGTTGCTGGGCAGAGCACGGACCATTGGATACAGAGTGATTAAGGAACTTTAAAGCAGCTGTAAGCGGGTTTGAGGGGGTTTGCATGGTGGTAAGCACTGTTAACTTCCAGTTACAATTTCTTACACTCAGTTAGCTTCTGTATTGCTTAGTCTGTGTAGGCAGTGCTTACCCCCATGCAAACGTACTTAAACATGCTTACTTTTGCTTACATATGCCTACTACTGCTTATTTGTGCTTAAACCTGCTTACTAGTGCCTTATAAACTGTGCTGCTGTGGGACTCGAACTGGGAATGCCAGGTCATTAGGCAAATACTTTGCCCACTACACTATTGCTATGCTGCTTTATTTACATACATCTTCCTTGTTATCCTCTTCAGCATTTTAAGCTGCTTTAACCGTAGCTAAGCAATGGGCACACTCGCGCACCTACAGTTAGCTGTACTCGGATTTAAAAAAATAAATAAAGGGGTTCCTTCATTTGATTTTTATGTACTGTTGCTGTTGTACACATGGAGAACTGTTGGTGGGGATATGCGGACACCTATGAGCGATATCGCTCATTTCTTAACACTTTCTGCTGTTCTACATTGCAGGGGTGTGTTTATTCTGAGAGCTCTGCTCTCAGACATGCCCCCTAAACTCGTACATGCTCCGTGTAACCCTAGGAGCTCGGGCAGCGCGCCTTCATTAATATGCATGGCACACTGCTGTCCTGCTCCTAAACGGGCGCTTCCGTGCAGGAAAAAGCTAGTCCTGCATGGAAGATTAGTGAATCTGGGGGATTATTTTGAGAAGCCTCTTAGTGAGACAGAGAATTCTGCATTCGGTCTTGAACCTGACAACAGCAACAAGAAGCACCATTCACCACATCTGCATTGCTCTAATAGTATGTTTCTATGGAATGGTACAATTCTCTTAGATTCAGTCAGGAATATAGTAAAGCTCAATTTAGATGTTTTTCTTTATTTGTGTGAGCCTGTACTGCAATGTTATTTTAAATATTTCCTGTGGTTTTGAACTCTGATGCCATTATGAATATATATATGTAGTATTGCCTTGTTATTTTATTAATTATTATTAAATATGTTTAAACCTTTCATTGTGACTGATCTATGTAGAGATATTTAAGTTTTAAGAGTACTTGCATATTTATTTGGTGACACTGTGTGGGCCACTCCTATTAGCCTTGCTCTTGGTCAAAATACCATTTGTGTTAATATTAATATTACACAGTAAGATCGGACACTCTTTGTTAAGGGCCTTAAGGTAACTGGCAGGAGTGACTAGAGGCAGTGAAACTAACATATAGTCTGGGCAGAAGGGGGCATAGCTAGTAAACCTGTGCCAGCCTTTCCCAGGTGTGTGTGTGTGTGTGTGTGTGTGTGTGTGTGTGTGTGTGTGTGTGTGTGTGTGTGTGTGTAAATCAAACCTTAAAGAGTGTGTGTGTGTCAGCTACTTGGGCAGAGACACAAATTGCTGGTTAGACAGAGGAGGTACTGGAGGTCTTAGTTTGGTCACTCAGCTCAGATCTCAACTCTATAGTTGTGCCTGTGGGGAGTCTTATTGGGGATCTGGAGAAAGAAGGAGAAACCAGCCCTGGACTGACTGTGGTTTCTGTATGCTCTTAGGGGAAATTGCACTTGATGCAGAGAGCTGCTTCTGGTAATACTGTGTGTGTACCTGTTATTCTACTAGTAAATGTCCCCCACTGTTGTCAGTGGTGAGGATTGAGGCTCCTTGATTACTGGTTGGCAGTGGTAGGTCATCGCAGGAAGCATTTCATTGTAACACTGCTGTGTCTCTGTTACGTGCTGTTTTGCATTTTTGGTAAGCAATAACTATCGTAACTAACCTCACAAAATAAATTAACAATTGCCATAGTACAGCTATACCACATCTACAATCAATGTGGGTAACTCTTCATTACTCACCAGTTATGCTGAAAAGTGCATATGCTTAGAACACAGGCATTCTGTTATAACAACAAAGTGACATAGTGATGAACTTACCAAAGATGGACATGATATTTCATCAATATATACTGAAGGGGGGTGCAGCTGAGTAAAATTTCAGTTCTGTCGTAATACATTACTGTTTTATATTTTAAGTAATTATATTATGCTGTAGAGTACAGTCGACAGACCCACCATGTCATGTAAGGTAGCTAACATTTTAGCCTTTAAACAGTGCTATGTATGTTATGCGAATTTTACAAAAAAAATCATAATATTCAAATTGTTCAAAATTGTAAACAAAAATAAGTATAAGGAAAAGACATTGTATTTCTCTCTCAGTTCTGATGGTTCTCTTTTAGCTTTCTGAGTCCCCAAAACTCAGAAGCCAAAACACAAATATTATAAAGTAAGGCTACATTGTGATGTACAGGAAGCCTAGACCTTTGACTGAATTTGAATCTGACAACTCTGTGAATGAAATTATTATTTGGTGATGTTTTGCATATGTAAAATATTAAATGAATCAGAGCAATAGTGTGGCAATAGCTTCAGTTAAGAAACGTTATTGTATGCTGCAACAATGGTAAATCAGTTAGCAATGCTACTTCATATCTCTTGGTTCTCCATTTTGGTTCTCAGCTAATGTTTCTTCTGTGTGGAGTCTGCATGTACTAAAAAAAAAAAAACTAGAGAGTTAAGCCTATATAAAATAGGGATCACTTCAGGGAAGCCTTTCTGGGACAATCAAGTTGTCCAGTGACATAAACTGAAGGTGGTTTGAGAGATGGCATATGAAACTAGCTGTGTGATACTGTATTTACTTTTTCTTTGTTAAGATACTGGCTGTATGAAATTGGAATCTCTAACATTTTTGCTTCTTGTTTACCGTCAGGTTCAGACAAAAAGTTTAATATGTGTTGTGCACTTACTGGTTTATTTAAATTAAAAGTCTGCTTAGAACATTTTACTGCTTCGACCCTGACAGTAAAATCAATAGTAGATAATAGCTTTTTGTATTATAGTTTATACCATTAGTTTCACTCCTATCCATGTGTGGCACAGTCCTTGAATTAGCAGCTTTGCTGGCCAGTCCTATAAACCACTGCTGTTGAGTGTAACAATTTCAGCTGTTGCACAGTCCTTTACTGCAAGCCTCTGTGACAATTACTCCGTGGTCAAACATATGCAGTAGCAGCAACACCCAATTGTACTTTCCGCAGGAGAAAATAATCCATACATGTGAACAGGAGATTGTCTTCTCCACCAAACCAGTCCTAGCCATAAACTTTCTCTTTAAGACAGGAAAAACAACATACTCCCTTGGATAGAAACATGGTTGGGTGAAACAAAACCACTTAACACTATCTCAGATAGTGCCCCATGCTGTTCTCAGATAAGTGCCACTGCACTTACCAGGTTAGCAATAAGTTGTCTTGGAACTTCACACATGAAATTTGTTCCTGAAATGCCCACGTTATCCACCAATGTATACTGTATTAAGCAACTGGAAATATGACATACACATAAACTCATAGTTGTTTAATCTTTTATTCCAAATCATGTCTAACTTGCTTTCATAAAACAGAAAAAAATAAGCAGTACCTTCCAAATAGTTGAGTCTATAAAGTTTACCAGTTCATAAAAGTTCGCTCAGGATGCAGGTAGACCTCTTTTTTGGCCCCACTTCAAAGTATGCTATTCTTAATGCATTCCTAGGATCTAGCCCTTGATCTTTGTTCCAGAAACCTGGCTCTTCCAATGTATCAATGCCAGACTTTAGGCTTTTATCATAGACCTCACTTTCAGCTCTCAAAATCTTTAGGCCTTTTCTCCTAGACCTTGTCCACAGCTCCAAAATCAGACCGAGACCGCAACTGATTTTCCACAGAGTTACCCCAACTATGCCCTCTATCACTTGTTGCATCTATATCATCCTTTCAACACAATACACTATTTCTCCAGGGAGTAACTAACTTACTGAATTCAGCCTTCCAGGCTGTTATCTTTTATATTCAGAGTTGCTGTGATTAGTTAATTTTTGTGGGAGCCACTAGAAGAAAATTCCTTTATGGTACACATTAAAAAAACAGACATTTTTCTTCAAATATGTCACAAAATCTTATTTTACCACAATATGTGTATACTTAACTAGTTACAATAGCGATATTACATTTGTGACTCTACTTTTAGAAAGAGAGATGTGCTTCAATGACTCCATCTACTATGTACACATTTCTAGGTTACAAGGAGCAAACTCTACAGTAATGTAGCTAAGCTGGGGTGAGAGAGGCAACTGCCCTAAGTGCAAATCAGTAGGGGGCACGATCAGCTAATCCAGACCTCTCTTTAATGCAGGTATTGCATTTGCAGTCAAGCCTGAACATTGTAGCACTCCATGACCTGAGACGTACCTCCCTGGACTACATGAAAAGAGACATGGAGGAGCTCTCCGATCTTGTATCCCAGGCAGGTATGACCGTAACCCTGAGTAGCACCCTGCCATCACCCAGAATGATACCACAGTACAAGGACAAAATAATTGACTTCAACAATTGGCTAAGCTTCTGGTGTCATTCTAAGGGGACCCAGTATTTGTCTGCCTGGGATGACATGATCGACAGTCCACAATGCTTTGCCAGAGATGGCCTGCACCTGTCGCCCTTAGGATTCCGGATACTGGCTAAGGCTCTTGCCACCCCTATAGTGTCTTTTTTAGGCAAGGTTCAAATGACAAATTCACCACCGTAACAGGTACAAGCAAGCAAAATCTGAGGGTAATGCTACTCAATGCTAGAAGTCTAAACCTCAAAATGCACTCACTCAAGGCACTCCTTAAAATGGAGAGCATTGACATCTGTGCAGTGACAGAGATCTGGTTCAAAGCTCCAGAGAGCACCCCTGCATTACCAGGCCTCAATTCATACCACACCTTTCGGCCACCTAACCCAGAAAGAAGCACTAAAGGTGGAGGCGTGTCCATATTCATTAAGGATATCGACACCTCCAGGCTAGTTGCACAGCATAATGCATCCGAGATTATCCAACTGCAACTAACTCTGGGCAAGACCGCAATCCAAACTGTAGCTTGCTACAGACCCCCCACCATGCCACAGGATTCACACTCCTCATTTCTTGATACAATGGAAAGTATTAGGGTACAACCCAACACCCTAATAATGGGTGATTTCAACTACCCCACCATTAACTGGGAAAACTACTCATGTACCAACTCTTTTGCTCAACGTTTTCTAGAATTCATAAATTCCAATGCCTTGGATCAACTTATTCACACCCCCACCAGGGGCAGCAATATTCTAGACCTGGTCATTACCAACGTGGGAAACCGGTGTTTCACACCAGGGGTCAATTCTTCATTGGTCAGATCCGACTACAAGCTAATCATCCTAGACATCCACATCCCACCCCCAACCCCAGTTAGGGAAACCATCATAAAAAACTTCTCCAAAGCCAACTTCACACTTCTTAAGACAGAAGTGGCAAACTTCATGACACCCATGCAGACGGACAATAGAGGTATGACTGCCGAATCCTACACAAATGCACTTTATAAGCACTTACACGAGTGCATGAATCATGCTATCCCTAACAGAACCAAGATGTTAACCTCCAAAAAAAGGAAGCCAATCTGGTGGTCCTCTGCCATAAACAAACTCTACAACAGAAGAAAGAAACTGTTGCAAAAAAGAGTAAAATCCCATGACTGGAGGAACTCCCTGGTCAACCTCAGTAAGAAGCTGTGATCCCTCATAAAATTCTCCAAAGCTAGTTACGAAAACAAAATTGCCACTGACTCTAAAGACAACCACAAAGCATTCTATAGCTATGTCAAGAATCTAAATGGGAACACTCAGATCTGCTCTGAGTTACAGCACAATGGCACTAAATATACAGAACCAACTGATACTGCCAACATCCTAGCAGATAGGTTCAGTGCTAACTTTACCCCCCTCTCACCCCCTAGATGGCCCATCTCTATACCAGAAGAATGCAAAGTTCCTATAATCACGGCTGCACAGGTAAAAACACACTCTCCAAAGCCAAGAACACAGCATCCATGGGACCTGACAATATCCCAGGCTGCGTTCTACATGAACTACAGAATGAACTGGCACCCTACCTAAGTACCATGTTCAATCATAGTCTCACCTCAGGCTTTGTACCCACTGAATGGCGCACTGCGATGGTTATCCCACTCCACAAAGGGGGAGCCACGACGGACCCCGGGAACTACCGCCCCATTAGCCTGACGAGCTTGGACTACAAGGCCATGGAACGTATCATCGTGGAACTCATAAACAAAGACATTGGTAATCTCCAAACTCTGGACCCTACCCAGTTTGGATTTGTAAAAGGCAGATCATGTCTTCTAAACCTGATTGACTTCTTTGAAGCAGTCACCAAAGCCATAGATGAGGGTAAAATGGTTCACACAGCTTATCTAGATCTCGCCAAGGCTTTTGACACCATCCCCTACTCTGGAATTATAGATAAGTTCACTAAACTAGGTAGAAATCCCTATGTCACAAGATGGGTTGCCAACTGGCTCACGGACAGAACCCACACTGTGAAAGTAGTGGATTCCAAATCTGACATCAGACCAGTGACAAGTGGAGTACCACAGGGTTCGGTCCTGGGTCCTCTCCTGTTTGGTATCTACTTCTCTGAAGTGCAGGCCAACACAGAAGGTCTTTGGCTAACAAAGTTTGCAGATGACTGCAAACTAGGAGCCATAATCGAAACTCCTAACGATGTGGACAAACTACAAAGGGGCCTCACTGAGACAGATACCAGGTGTCAAAGCCATGGCCTGAAGCTCAATACCAAAAAGTGTATTGTCATCCCCTTTGGTAAAAACTCTGTACCCATGAACTACCACATAGCTGGTAGTCTACTTAATGCCAAAAATGTGATAAGACCTTGGGACACAGGTGGACAGTAGTCTCTCCTTTGATAATCACATCGCCACAGTGGTCAGGAAATCCTTCTACGTGGCTCCTCTCATCACAAAAGGATTCTCATCCAGAAAAAAAGAGGTGATTGTTCTCCTCTACTCATCACTCATTAGACCCATTATAGAGTACAACGCCCCTTTTGGTATGTACCTCACAAGACATCTACAACAACTGGAAAGACCACAGAAATACCTCACAAAGAGGATTACTGGCCTCAAACAGATGCCCTATGCAGACCGTCTCAAAAAACTACAGCTTTACTCCATCGCATATCGCCTACTCAGGGGTGATCTCTGCTAACATACAAAGCTATGTCAAACCCAGAGCTGTTGGACATGCTCCACTTAAAGAAATCCCAATCCCTCCGAGCTACATGCTCTAGGGACCTTAACCTTGTCACCACAATAAACAGAACATGCTGGAGAGATAGATTCCTGTCCCAGAGACTTCCCGTACTCTGGAACAGACTACCTATCTATGTCAAACAGAGCTCCTCATTAGCACTCTTCAAGAAAAATCTTGATGATTGGATGGGAAATGGGAAATTCACCCTGGGGATCACTTCTGTAGCTCTGCTCGACAGGGGCACAGGAAAATAATTTACTTGGGTGGCAAAAGCCAGGGAACATTTTTTGGCTAGGCTTGTATAGACCCTAGGGCCAATAGCCTAGTACCTACCTATGAACCTATGTGTGGTCTGAATTGTAGCAAATGCTTGCTCATTGTAGCAAGTGGTTTGCTAAAGATTAAAATGAAAAAAAAATCTTTTTTTTAACTAAAACCTGAGCACTGTAGCACTCCTTGCAGAGAGGGTATAAACTATAGCAACTGTTTGCTACATTTTGTAGACAGCAGTTTGCTACACTGTAAAAAAAAATATTTAACTAAAATATGAGAGCTTCAGTAGTAGAGCTCAGGTAGGTGTGAATCTAACTGGCTTATTACAATAAAGTGTTTTTTTTTTTTAATTACAGTAAATTACCTTTTTTGTTGTTTTTCTGCAATAGAAGAGTTGGGGGGCTTTTTTATCTTCACTTGAATCACTGAGGGGGTGGGACACTGGTTCAGGGAACTTGCACAGGGTGCTGGTTGAGGCAGCTATGCTTCTGGGTTAAAGATTCTGCAATGCACCAGAATGAAAAGTCAGTGAACCACTAGAAATGTATTTTATATTAATTTAATAGTAATGAAGGGCATATGTGAGGGGGATCACCAGTTAACAAGCAAGATCATTTTTATAGACTACACAAACAACAGCACTCAAAGCAAGAAATTCCCAAGCTTTCCAGTCTGAAGATTCCTTATTTGAAGTGTGTTTGCTTGTAAATTCTGTGGATTTCACTCATTTGTAGGATCACACTGATTTTTTTTTTCAGTTTTATAGACTGTTAGGTAGATATGGGTATGTAAGTCCTACTGAGAAACTGAATCACATTAAATCACATTAACAATTGTTATCGTCTAATGCTGCAGCATCAGAGGTTCCTGGGGTCTGTATTGTATCATCAAACAGACTTTCATTGTGATCTAGCACTGGATCTAAAGTCCTTCATCACCCATTTCACTGAACCCCCACACCCCTGCATTTGTAAATATATTAATTTTGAAATGAGTTAATTTCAAGGAGGAAATGTCAAACTTCATTGTCCTCACCATTATCCAGTCTTATGTTTAGGGATTGGGAATCAGTTTAACTGACAGTTTCAGCCTCAACAAAACTGCATCCAGGGAACCAAATGACTCCCTTCTGATAGGTCTGTACTAAGTATCTCATGGACAGCCTTCAGTTGTAGGCAGTTTACATCTGGAATGCAATTAAACATGGAACACATCTATTAATGCTAGGTAATTTCAATGCAGTGAGCATTCCACATCTGTAAATTATATATGAAGTGGGAACCTCTGAACATCCTACAGTTCGTGACTGCAGGTATACTATGGAAATGTTAAAGCATGCATCTGATACACCCTTTAGTCATCATATTCTGGTCTTTAAAAAAAGTAATCCAAAGTGTTTTATATTGTCTTCACTTATGCTGGTACTCAGTATTCAAGATAACAACAAAAGAACCTGCGCCCATAAATTCTACTTATCTTTCATTTTTTATGGCATACTGTAACATATTCCATTGGTATTTTTTTGTGGATTATAGATATTTTGAAAATAAAAACAGTGTGCTTTACTAGAATAGCCTATGGTCAGCAGAACAGCGAGTTATCAGTTCAGTTACAGTAGATAGTGTTTATGATATGCAGACTTGCATGCCATATGAAACAAGTTTGCTCATGACTTATTTTTTTCTTGTACTTCTGATTTCCCTTTGTCTTGGCTTTTGGAAGAGACTTCTGATTTGGGTTGTTATATTCTTTGACAACACATGAAAAAAGGCAAAAGTCATGCTATTAGAAAAACATGCATTTTCTAACTTTCTCTAACTGAAATACCTTTATATCTAATGAAGGAATGGTGAGCCTTAATTTTGATAACAAAAATCACAAATAGTTCATTTGTACACTTACAATAGCAATTGATGTTTGTAAAATGTTTTGGGAATAAACCGGTCATGTAAGTGATACAAATGTAACTATGACACAATTCAACAGTGCACATTGGGGCATAGTTACATCGACCTACTACTGAGAAGAGATCGCTATCCTAAATGTCACATAGTGATGAACTTGTGCAAAAAAATGATGACACTCTGGGAGGAGCACAGTATGATATATATATATATATATATATATATATATATATATATATATATATATATATATATCGATATATATATATATATATATATATATATATATATATATATATATATATATATATATATATATATATATATATATATATATATATATATATATATAGGTTTACTATCACATGTTCGACAGTACAACGCTCGAATGTTCAGATGTCTGAACAAAATGTTCAGAAATCTGAACACCAAACAGGGAAAATGCCGAACCGAGCATTTCAGTGAAGCCGAATGTCGAACATGTCGACTACATTGAAATGCTCATATCTACTCAACATTCTACTACAGGTTTTTGCCCCCCTGTACTCCCCACACCCCCTCGCTTATACATACAAACTCCGAGATCACATTACACTGAGGAAAGGGTACATTTCCCAATCCCCACTATAGTGCAATCTACACTACATTGTCAAACCTTGCTATAGCGAATGTTCGCAATTGCAAGGTTCGACAATGCTGTGACCGCACTTCCGGTTCTGCTACCTGAATTTTGCACATTGGTTGATCGCACATAGTGCGATCGCCAATGTGATAGTAAACCACATATATATATATATATATATATATATATATATATATATATATATATATATATATAGGTCTACTTTGACTCATCAAAATTACGCTTTATTGAATTTTAGATAAGTGAGTCTACTTTAGTAAAAGTTTTACACAAAAATGCACTTTCTCGAATAAAACTACACCGAACCACAACAAAAAACACACAAAAAAAAAAAAACTAATACATTTATGATCACACAGTGGGGAAAAGGGAATATTCCCTTATCCTCACTGTGCCGCAGTCTATAGCAACTCTTCGGTGTAGTGTTATTCGCTAAAGTGGACTCAGTTATCTAAAATTCAATAAAGTAGACACATATATATATATATATATATATATATATATATATATATATATATATATATATATATATATATATATATATGGGTCTACTTCTCTTGATTGAAAGCTCATTAGGCTAAAACTCATTTCACAGAGCACACTTGACTGAAAGGTCACTTCACTGAAAGCTCACTTGACTGAAACTCATTTCATGTAAAGGTATATGCCCTTTTCACCATTGTAGTGTGATCCTGGAGTTAGTATATATAGTAAGAGGGGGGAAGCCCCCCACCTATTTTATTATACATTTTAAACCATATAAATGGATACTTACAACTATAATGAATAACTCATTTTAGAACACAATGTATACCCAAACTATGTAGTGGGCTACACCCCCCATCCCCCAATGAGCTTTCAGTGAAGTCAGCTTTCAGTCAAGTGTGCTCTTTGAAATGAGTTTCAGTCTAGTGAGCTTTCAATCAAGTGAGGTAGATCCATATATATATATATATATATATATATATATATATATATATATATATATACATACATACATACACTTTATACACATAGTAAGACTCAGAGGGGTATTCTGAAAGAATTAAAACATGATTGATCTGTGATAAATAGTGCAGGTGCTGAGGGAGCCCACACAACATAAAGGGGATTAGGCATGCATAAGTGGAGAGATGGCGTGGACATACCTTTGACAGTGCTGCATAACAAAACCATGCAATCATAAAAAATGGCATGCTCCAAACATGAGCAGCCTGCACTAGGAATGGTCATGTGACCTGATAGCTTCGGCATGTAGGAAGCATGCAAGACCCAATGTGCATTCACACATGTATTGAAAAGCTGCTTATCCACAGTACGAGCACCTTTATTTTATAAATGGAAAGGAAAGGGAGTGATTGTACAGCCAGCTATAGGAAAGAACAAGCAGAGGAACACAAAGAGGGAAGACGGGATGGGAAGAATGGTATTGGGATGGGGAAGAAGTGTTTTATTTTTGTTTTTGTTTTTTTTGTTTTTTGTTTTTTTGCACAGGTGCTTTTTTTATGTTTTGAGAAGAATGACAAAGGGGAAGGAAGCACTGGGAAGTTGTGAATAGGAAGGATGAAAGACATATAGACATATAACACATATAGAGACTGACAAGGACATATTAACACAAAAAGGGGGCATAAGGATTTCTCGGAGAGACAGACAGACAGACAGTGGACAGCTCATGATGAGAAAGTACTGGACTACAAAACAGGGGAGGAGCAGTGACACACAAAGAAGGGAGAATACAATGATGGAGAGAGGGGACACCCTGCCAAGCTGTAACCTCCAGAAGTCAGTCACCCTGATGGCTGAAAACAGTGGTGTGCCCCACAGCTGGTAGCCCAGTGGTCAGGGCTAAGTGGTTATACAGCTGTTCAAGCTGCATGAGGAGGCATTCCAGGGTGCCAACATGGGCATCTAGTCACCAGTCCACCTTGGTCTTCACTAGATGCATCACCTCACACAGAGTGATGGGGAAGAGCCCCTCCACACCATTCTCTGATGAGAAGCCTAAGTCACTCACTAGAGAACCATCACCAGAGTCCAACATTAAGCCCCTCAGGTAACCTTTCACTGTGTGATGTTTGTCATCTGGCAGAGAATCAGACATGACTGCTGGTCCCACCTTTCAGTGCTACAGCTGATGCAGAGGTAGGTAGCCACTGTTACCCCACTGCCTGCTCTATGGCTGATCCTTAAGTAAGAATGAAACTACATGGAGAAAAACAACAAAGTAACTTAGTTAAAATGAGAATGAGAACACAACAGGCTGTAGATACAAAGGGCAGTGAGATGTTTTACACTTTTCAAGAGGGGGCCTGGAAGGAGAAACAGCAGGCAACACAGCAATGTAGTGCAACAGCTGGGGAATACTTACTATACACCTGAGGATAATAGTGGGGTACCTGCATGGCAGTCTGACTATCAACTGTGTGCACGGCAGTAGAGCAGTATATGGCTGGAAACATTTTGGCCAATGAGCAATGAAACAAAGGTGAAAGTATTAAATGGAAAATAAATGTTCACTGTGATAAACAGGTTCAGCACAGTTGTCATGCATTACCATGGCAAATGCAGGG
Source organism: Protopterus annectens (assembly GCF_019279795.1). Lineage (NCBI taxonomy): Eukaryota > Metazoa > Chordata > Ceratodontiformes > Protopteridae > Protopterus > Protopterus annectens. Next base: position 223,700,088 of record NC_056732.1, on the reverse strand, counting down.
TTAACCAGTACAGTTTAAGAAGAAAGAAGAACAGTAAAAACTGATAAAAATAGCAATTTGCAAAGCCACAGAGCAACTAGGCAATGATGAAGTTGCTAAATGCAAATAAGTAAATAAATAAATAAATAAAATAAAAAGACAAAAATGTTCCATGCTGTGGTAAATAGGTTACGCACTGATACACTAATGACAGTAGTGCAGGGCAGTTACCCCAGCACCATAAGAGTTTGGCCTGCATCCTCTGGTAGGATAGCCTCTTCTTTGTTATATCACCCTCTGCTGCAAAACAGAAATAAGAAATAAATGAACACAACATGCCCAGGAGAGCAGAAAACAGATATACCTACAATCTCAGTTGTACAAAAGCGTACAGTAATTATGAGACTATCTCTTCCTAACATGTTTTTTTCAGTTCAGTTCAATTAAGTTCAGTTAAATTTTCCTTGATGAAGAAGGCCTATGTGGCACATCCACAGATCTCTATATTTATGCTGCCATGGCTTGCCAGATAGGGTGATGCCTGTGGCATTACTCATCACATCGCATGCACATGTCAGGTAACCACTTTATACATGGGGGCTTTATATTCCCTCAGCAGGTACTAAACATGCTGCATGTGCAGTTTGTGAAAAAAGATTTTTGTGTCCTTGCCATACCATCCAGGAGCCCTGTAAGCCATGTCTCCTCACTAGGTGAAGTGAAAATGATAAATGTAATGTAATACCACATTTTGTGGAGACTACATGACCTGCATTAGTGGATGGCACATGAGAAGAGTGATAACCATCTATGGAGCTCGATGCAGTGCAGTACAGGGCAACTGTGCAGCCAGGCTCCACAGGTATATACATCCTATATGATCTGCATGCTGTAGCATGGTCATGTTAGACAGTTTGGCAGCACAGTGACCATGGTCATAAATGCACTGCAAATATGTAATAGCATGGCCATGCTCTACATCCATGCATACCTCAGTTGATGGAATTGCTCATGCATAAGCTAGATTGGACTTATAGCAAAGAATATGTCTGATAAAATGTTACATTACTGGAACAACTTATAAACAGTCATCATATCAGGTCACCTCATTAGCATAACAGATGCACTATGAATCCCATTGCAGTATGATAAAAAGCGTGGTCTCCATTTTACAAGATTGTGCTAAAGTGTGGAACTTAGAATACAGAAGAAAGTGGAAATCTGACAGACAGGACAGGATTACTGGTAATACACACCACCATTGCATCAATGACTCCAGGATGCATGGCAGCCACACACAGTGGCCACAGTGGATCACTGTGTGCACCAGTACTGAAATAGCCATGCCAGCATATCTGACTGTATGTGGAGAAGGATCAAACAGCAGCATCACAGGGAACATTCAGGAAAATTTGTTAGAGTCATATTTTTGACTCTTAAAAGGGGGGGGTTACACTCATATTTTACAGCTAATCTTTTTGTAGTGCCTGGAGCTCAGTGATTGCATCAGATATCTCGAAAAAGACAAATCAATTAAGCCATACTATACAGCGAGACCTGATCTTAACAAATGTTAACCCCCCCACACACTTCTAAAGGTTGGGTGTCCCACTAGGCAGTCAAATCTGCCATAACTGGCCAGCAAAAGAGGCAGAATAAAAACACAGATTTGTTTCTGCCTGATGCCCCGACAGATAATGTGCACCTGAGTTTCTGTTATAAACATAGAAAGTACCTAGAATAACAGGATGCAAGTTCACCTATATTTTCTGAAGGCTGTGAAGTCTGAACTCAAATGTTTGTTAATATTTAGTGACTTCAGTTCTCAGAGATTTGCCTGAAAACCAAAGATTTTATGAGGAACAGATCAAACATATGAGGCAAAATCTGTATATTTGAGAAGTATGGCAAGGTGAATGTAAACATAAGGGACTATGTAACACCATCTTTCTGATAGCACCCGCTAAGTGCTTTATGGCTTTAAAAGTCAGCAAAGCACTTGAGTTTTATTTCTGTAACTAGTAGTTCATGGAATAGAGAAACCTCCATGCACTTCAAGGAATTATGATCGAGTCTCTGATCATAACCTTTAGTTATCTTTTCTTGACATAGATGTCAAGATTCACCTCTCAGGCTTTGCACTCGAGGTGAATTTCTTGCCATTCATGTCTCAAACACATAATAAACAGGTTATGATCTGTGACCCATCATAATCCTCTATGTTTGATTTTTTTACAAAATGTAGGGTATTTGATTATTACTCCTGGATGTTAACATTGTGACAAAACTGATACTATAATTCACTGAGGAAGATCTGAATGACCAAAACTGGTCTATGCATTTTTATTTTAGTGGTCACTCCAATAAAGAATATAAGAAACTTAGGGTGTGCTGGATATTTTATATTTGTATATATATTTTCTTATTTGTTACTTTTCCCCCACTGTTGTATATCTGTGCAGTTGGTACATATAAGTAAGGAGGTTGTGGGGTGAAGTCCCTTAGATGGGGGATGCAGAGTGCTTATTCCCCACAAAAAGCTTGTTTTCCTCTATTTTGTTGAAGTTTTGAGTTATGCCTCCTGAGTTAAGAAAACTGATCGTGTACCTTGTACTACAGTACTGTGATACAGAATAGATAAACATGCAGAGCAAATGTAAAATGTCTTACACTGAAGCTTGGTGATAACAAGGCAGCACTGAATGCACGAGCTGCTGATACCAAGCTGCTATTCTCACCGCATGTAGTTTGTTCTTCACAAGATAATCCCCTGTACGGCATTTGTGAGAAACCATCCACAAATGCTTACTAGCTACCACTTCTTCAAACATTAAGGACATCTTGGCCATAGTTGTGGTGTGATATTGAAAGTAGCACTGCTGGCTGAAGAAATAGATGCATGGTTGTTGGGCAGCAGCAGTGTGTTTCACTGAAATCAAACACATGGCAGATAAATACCCTAACCAAGTACAGCAGGACAGTGAATAAGGAATGTACAATTTCTGACAATATAACTTAGCCAGCTTGCAGCCAACGTCTTCTGTTCAGTGTTCAGCAGCAGTGCAAGTTATGTATCACTACTATGGAGACTGTCGCTATGGTTACTTGACATTCATGCTCACCTGCATGCATGGATCCTACAACAATATTTAGTACATGCACTTTGTGCTAGGGGTGCAGTGTCAGTGTCCACTGGGCCCTGAATCAATAAGTTTTTAAAACAGAATGTCTTCTACAGATAATCGTGTATATATATTCTACCTGCAGAAGAGGAGGTTGTGATGTTCAGAACTGATGATGGTCTGCTGAGTGCAGCTATGGATGAGTACTTGACAGACTATAGCAGATTTTTCAAGTGTGCACTATGTATTTATAAATAAATTCAGCTGTTTGCTTATTCTGAAGACCATTTTAAAATCATATATATTTACGGTTGTGTACAACTGAAGTTTAACCATTCTGTTATTTGCATTCACCAAGGCAGAGCCAGATTTTAGAATTAGTCCCACTATACAGTCTGACAAACTTGAGGTAGTACCCGGGCCCAATCCTACCTTTTTTAGAATCTGGGCCTTTACTGAATGCTGCAGTTACTCAGACTTGGTGCTGTTTGGAGGCCATATCCTTTCCCCTGATATTCATCAGTTTTCAAGTTCATTACATGAGGTTTGAGGGTACTGTATGTGTGGGGACAACACATTCTGCATGGCATTATGGGAGTCTCTGTTTCTAACAGAAAAAAACAGCTTTTAAAATAAGTTTATATGTTATTTTTGACCTGTTTGCTTTTATCATAAATAGCTCTTTCATTTTAGTCAAATATTTTTAGATATTATAAAACATTTCTTTATATAAATATAGCATTGGAAAAATAAACAAATAATCTTAATATAGTAAAGAATACCCTAGTATGCAGTATTTTAATAATTATTAGATAATCATTACAACATGCTGACTAAGCAAAGGAAACAAATGTAGACAGTGTAAATATAGTTATGTTTCATATTTTCCTTTGAAAATGCACTGAATACACTATTATGAAGCCCATATACGGCAGTAAAATACTCATCCTTATCAGCACAAACAAATGCCAGGAGGAATAAGAACATTATGCATTTGTGATATTGGAGGAAGTGAACAAAAATGCACTGGAAGTAGGATGGCTGGAAATCTAGATGAAATGTTAAAATAGAACAGCAGAAGGCACAATGGAACGTAAAGAGCACAGTCAGCTGTTCAGACATACTCCCACTCTGCCTACATATGTTTTGCTTTGCATAACTCAAGCCTTAATTGTCTTCAGCATCAATAATAGTGTTCAACACACACAATCCTTTTCAGTTGTTCGGCTGACCAAAGAGCAGTCAAAACATTATCATTTATAAGGCGAGAGCAGGATGGAGCAACAGCTGACAATATGGCCTTTCTGTACCACATGGCATCACTCACCACATGGCATGCACATGTCAGGTAGCCACTTTATATATGCATTTTTATACTGTTATTAAACATCATCTGACATGTCTAGTATATGCAGATACATCAAGCATATGTCTCCCATTCAATACAGACAGCCTGTCAGCACATAACTATAATGGAAGACAGGAGTTCTTCAGCATGTGAAGAGCACATTTACAGTGTTTATACATTCAGATCAGGTACCTTCTCAAGTCACATTAATGAAAATGTAAAAGTGTGGGTTTTCCAACATGACTATTCTGTGTGCATTTCTAGTCTGATGGGGACAGCACTGAACCAAATCATCCACTTTTCACATCCACTGTTATTGGGAAGCATTCTACATGTCATTATCTCATATGGCTAAAATATCACACAGCTGCTTAGAGCAGCGCTCACATCCCTTTCCTTTCTCGCAGTTATGTTGCAGAGTGCACATAATTAAACAAAGCAGAACCCATTTTCAACTCAGCAGCGCCAGGTACATCTCTACACAGGAATGTATTATATTGCACCTTGGATAGACAAAGGCACGAATGTGGAAATCAGCAAGCTGCCTAGGGAAATGTTTTACTATACTGGCCAGACAGTGCCAGCATATAGGGAAGAGAGAATGGATCACTATGTATCTTAGCAATGGACAAACCCAGGGCATGTGAACAGGGCCATTAAGGAAATGTTTAATTTTAGCATCAGGGAGACTGAAAGAACTTTATCAGACAGACTGGCTTAGCAAAGGAGAACTGTCGATGAGGAGGGCTTCATGTTGTAATAGCAGTTACACTTTGGTTGGAGCAACGCAATCTATGTAACATGCATGCTGAGTGCTGACACAGGCAATGCAGATGAGACCTTGGTGTTCATGGCTGTTTTGCTTATGTTACATGCAACCTCTGCCAGCCTCATGTAAGAAGGAATGTCAAATCTGCCATGTATCTCCTGTTATGAAGTAAAGCAGATTATTTAATGCTAAAACACATTTCAGAAGAGAAGGTAAAAGCATGTTGCTGTTCAGTGCAGAGAATTTGTTGAGCTAACAACTACAGCTATATAAGAGAACTTTTATTTGCTCTGTTTTGTATCAGGATGTATTTGTTTATGCTGCTATAAAAGCATCACTGAATAGCATTGTCAGAACTATGCAGATCAAAGGGATACATCATAGAAGGGGTCTGGGATAAAAGATATAATGGAGTATAATAAGTGAATGTTATTAAGCAATGTCTGAATCAGTGAACTGAAATGTTTACCATCAAGGAGTCACCAACGGTTCTTTAAAACTGCATGCAATTTCACATCATCCAGAAAGCTGATTTATAATAATAAACCATTGTCATGAGATAGGTTAATTAATGCTTACCGTCAGTTAAAAAGATTCAGAAAACACTATTCACTTACTTGAACTCTTGGGAAATGAGTCCCCAGATGACATAATGTAAGCTATGCCAGGGGTGTTACTGGAGATTCCTTTGCCGTAAATAAGGACAGAACTCAGGAGAGCTTTAAAGCTGTCTAATCAGACACTTAATTCTTTCAGAGTATTCCCTGGAGATTGAAGTAAGCTGCATAAACAATTCAACAGTCAGGTCCTTTCAGTAGCTGTTGAGTTGTTGTGATTTGCAAACTAAACATTGCTGATACATAGCATGCAGGAATTAAACTGTAGCAATGTTATTTACTTAATGCAGTCTCATAATTTCAAACCCGTGCTTCAGAATAATCATGTATGGTCACACTTTGGAAAGGACATGGGATGAGTATAAAAGAGTTTTTACAGTACTAAACCACAGATTAATTAATGAACAGCACATTCTGATTCCATCAACACCCTGAAGGTTGTTTGCTGTGCAGGAACTGTTCTTAGCAAGACACACCCCCAATGTATTTAGAAGGCAAATTGCTATCTTTAAATTGTTTCCCAGTATCTGTGAAAGTTTGACATGAACATAAAAGCCTAGGCAAACCTGTTTACCTCTTCACTAAATGGCAACAAGAATATTGTTGATTTCTCGTAAGTTAAAATCATCTTTTCTCACTGGTCTCCCCCATATCAGCCTCACGTAACAAATACTCTGCCAGGACTTTGTGATCAGCTTTAACACCAAATATATGAATATATACAAAATTCAAAGCAAGAATCCCACATTTCTCCAACTACTGGACGGCATAGTAGAACACTTGCATCAACATTCACGTCAACCAATAAATTTAACCTGCAACTACATCCAATCACCCAGACAGTGTGATTGGTTCTCTCTCACCATACCCAACTATAGCAGTGTCCTACCACTCACTAACCATAAGCAACAATAACTTAAAACAATGTAATTATCACTTGCTAAATTAAAATGTACGCAAACATAAAGAAACTGGGGGTTCCTTCTTTTCTCAGATGGTTGGAAGGCCCCTTCTTCCACCCATCAGACTGCAAGGCAGCCTGTTTCCCCCCACTTTTCACTCCCCAACCCTCAAAACTACTTGTTAATTAATACGCATTTCAACAATAATACACATTAAAGAGGTGCAGATCAATACTGTTCAGATGAATCCCGTCATTCCGAATACATATTGGGTCCCTGTCTACAAAATCCCAGTGTTCTAAGATAGAAAACCCTAATGGTGCACATGCTCATGCCACTCTGTGATTAATAAACTTCCTACCAGATTCCGATACCTTAAATTTAACTTAGAGTTACCACCTGTCCCACTTTGGCAGTTTTGTCCTGTGAAAAAATCTAAAAATGGCAATGTCCTAAGATTTTAAGGCAAAAAACATTTACTATGTTTTCTTTAATAGTTGCATAAAACAGTTATTTTGTATCTGAAACACCTAAATATTATATGAAAGAGCATAAGCAACTCATATAATACAAGAATAAGCTTTTATTTGAGCAAAAACAATGAAGTTCTGTCCTTTGTACTGGCTGTGGGTATGTCTGTCCTGCAAAATCGCACATTTCTACAAAAAAAAGTGTCCCACTTTGGGCATTTGAAAAGGTGGCAACCCGAATTTAACTGCCGCCTTCCAAACCAGTCTGGGAATTACTACTGACCAAATCAATATAGTACTAGGAAGTAAGTGACAAATCAACATCAAATCCCTGTCAATCAAAGAAATTAATTTCATCTTTGGTATAACTCCTACATTATGATGACTAAACAAACTGGATTACCATGTTGACCTCTTACTTCTTCCATAGCAGGCATAAACTGATGCCATTTCATACCTCTTTGACATAACTACTTAGCATCCAAAAGTGGCAAATCCAAACCCAAGTTCCCACCACCTGATTCGCCTCCGCTCTTCGGGCTGCCCAGTACACAAACAAATGTCCCATCACAAATCCGTGCTTTTCGTTTGTAATGAAAACGAGACTTACTTCCAGCAATTAAAACCCAAACATTCTCATGCATCTAATATATTCCAGAATATTCCAGAGGGGTGCAACCATATTGGATCAGGTCCTCACTAATAAGAGAGACTGCTGCACACCCCCCTACTGTAATGCCTTCCCTGGTAAGGTCAGACCACAAAGTGGTCTCCTTTCAAGTAAAAATAAACACTGGACCCCCAGCTAAACCTGGAATAATCAGGAACTATTGTAAGGCTGACCTCTTGCTATTAAGTGAGAACCTCGCAAAATTTCACACCCCTATAAACCCTGAGAACACTTTTCCCTATGCAGAACTGTTCACAGAAACCCTGTACAAGCATGTTAATAGCTGTATAGAGGCAGCTGTACCCACCAGGAAAAAATATAGAACTAACTCAAAAAACAAGCCACCCTGGTCAAATCACAAAATCAATCAACTGTATAAGAGGAGGAAGAAAATCATGGCAAAAATTAGGGGGTGCTGCACCCAGCAGGATTAAAGCACTCTCATCAAACCAAACAAAAACTCAGAGGACAAATAAAGTCTACCAAACCCAAATTTGAGGTAAGTTTGGCCTCCCAGGCCAAGGACAACAACAAGCATTATTTAGCTATGTCTGCAACCTCAAAGGCAATACACAATTATGTGCAGAGCTCATTGTAAATGGAGCCACCTATACTGAGCCAGAAGATACAGCAAACCTCCTTGGCTGATAAATTCAGCTCCAACTTTACCTCTCTCTCCCCATCAATCTTCCCTCAGGAAATATCATCAAATATAACTCCCCCTACTATCACTAAGGAACAGGTCCCTAATGTTCTCTCTAAGACCAAGAACACTGCATTAATGGGCCCCGACAATATCCCAGGATGCCTACTGAATAGAATGAAACATGACCTGTCAAGGCCTCTGGAATTAATATTTAACTGTAGCCTCCAAATAGGATTCATGCCTCGTGAATGGAGAAAGTCAAGAATCATCTCTCTCCACAAAGGTGGGCCATCTACAGACCCATAAGTCTCACTAGTCTTATATGTAAAGCCATGGAAAGAATTATCATGGAGATGATTAACAGAGATATAGTAAACCTCCAGACACTGGACCCAATCCAGTTTGGTTTCGTCAAGGGTATATCATGCCTACTCAATCTGGTGGACTTCTTCGAGAAGGTCATCAAAGCAATGGATGAGGGCAAAGTCATTCACCCTGCCTACCTTGACGTAGCCAAGGCATTTGACATAATACCCCACTTGAGTATTGTTGACAAACTCAAGAGGTTAGGTACAAACCCATATATCACCTGGTAGATAGCCAACTGTCTCACAGACAGGACCCAGAAAGTTAGAATTGGGGAGCCTACCTCTACAAAGAGACCAGTCACAAGTGGAGTCCCTCAGGGATCAGTCCTTGGACCACTCCTTTTTGGTATTTACTTCTCAGAAGTCAAGGCCAATGTCAGTGGTCTCTGTCTGACTAAATTTGCAGATGTTTGCAAATTAGGAGCTGTCATTGAATATCACACTGACACAAATGTTCTCCAGGAGGGGCTGACACAGACTAGAACTGGTGTCAGAGCCATGGGCTAAAACTAAATGCCAATAAATGCATAATAGTATCCTTTGGGAAGTCATTCATCACTGGTAACTATCATGTTGACAACACACCCCTTAGAGTTGACCAAACAGTCAGGGTCTTAGGGACACACATAGATATTAATCTAGCCTTTGATCATCATGTTTCTACAGTGGTGAGGAAATCATTCTATGTTGTGTAACTTATAAACAAAGGTATGGCATCTAAGTCCAAGGAAGTTATTGTTCCACTGTATTCTGCATTCATCAGACCTATCATTGAGTACAATGCCCTCTTTGGTATGTACCTAGCCAGGCATATCCAACAACTGGAACATCCACAGAGGTTTCTCACTAAAAGAATACAGGGCATAAGTAACATGTCCTATGCAGACCACCACAAGGCCCTATCCCTGTATTCTGTCTCCAAAAGGCTGTTGAGGGGAGATCTATGCCTGGCATACAGGGCATTGTCAGACTCCACTCTGATGGATCACCTGCATATCCACAAAACAAACACCAGAATTACCTGTTCTAAAGACTTAAACTTTGCCTATGATATAAATAGGACCTGCTGGAGAGATAGGTATGTATCCCAGAGACTACCCTGTCTATGGAAGAGGCTCCCCATCCTTGTGAAGCAGAGTTCCTCCCTAACTCAATTCAATTACAACTTGAACAATTGGATGGGAAACTGGAAATTCATCTCTGGTTTGGCACCTATGTCTCTAATGGACAGAGGTAACCTGTAAATGGTTCATCTCCCAGCCCCATGCTTACACTTATCAAGGGTATCAGAACTTGTCAGAGATTTGGGATCCATGGCTAGGCTTAAAAAGGCCCTTGTGGTCATTAGCCCTAGCAAACACCTATGACCATATGAACGTATGAAATGCCCTGGACTGCCATGTACTCACCCTCTTAATGACATCTACTGAAGAGCCCACAGCTGCCAAATCTGATGCCCTACTCACCATGAACAAATGTGTGGCATAATTATCAGCTTTAATACCCTGCACGTCCAAGGCCTTCCTAATCCAGGAAACAAGCAGCCTAACATCAACCGGATTGCCTGCCAAATCTTGGGAAATCAAACTTAGTGCATTATACTAACCCCAAGCAACCAGACATAGTAAGTGTTCTGCACTGCATTGACAGCACCACTTACCTACCTCTACCCAGTCGCTCAGTCTTTGATCTGCTTAACAATGCCAACACTCATATCAGTGTGATTCTCACATCCTTCTATCTCAAAACCACAACAGTTTACTCATTCTAAAGACCCCACATACAAAAAAACTGATAATGTTATCTATGAAACATACTCAAAATAAGTTCCAGATATGTTGTGCAAACTTCTCCATAATAAGGACAACATGTGTTTACCTTAAGGGAACCTACCATTTGCCTCTGTAGGCCATGCTGTCTCCCAACCCTTTAATATTTTCAAGATAAAACAATTTTTTGTGAAGTCCTTAACCTGTGACACTTTTGCCATGGCAGCCAAGATCACTAAATGTACCCTCTAAGTCTTGACAGCTTCCCAGTTTTCCCATCTGCTGTCCAAATACCTGGCTACCAAATTTATTTATTTTTTTTATTTATTTTATTTTACATTTGTTTACCGGGCTAGTCCAACTGGATACATTTCCATTTTCAGTAGAGGCCCAGGGAGAAAAGCTCCACATTGAAGTTAATACAAAACAAATTATTTACATAAAGAAAGTAAGTAGTTAGTAAAATACAAACAGAAACATGGTTCAATCTAGATTATACTAATTGAGAATATATACTAGGAAGGACACTTACTCATTCTATTTACAGTACAAGATAGGAGAGTTCTATTTTAGTAAAACATTCATGAAGATATAATTGATTCAGTAAATATATACACATGCACAGTTTTATATTAATTAATATCAGAGGCTATTAACAAGGGAGTTTTAGAGATTAGCTTCTCAAGGGGAGTGAGTAGAGAGAGGTAAAAGAAGGTATTAAAAAAGAGTAATTAGTAGAATCATAAGATTAGTCGGGATTGATGCATGGGCATAACCAGAGTGTTTTAAGATGTTGTTTGAGCTTTTGTTTAAAAAGGAAGGGTGAAGGAATAGAAGTTAGAGTAGTAGGTAGAAGATTCCAGTATTTACCTATGGTATTGGAGAATAGTGAGTCACTGGCGATGTCGGCCATGATGTCTCCCAACCCTTTAATATCTTCATGTACAGACCACTGTCTTTCTTTCAATGGTAAACTTAAAATAAAACTTTTGGAAGCTTGAAGAGCAGCAACATAAGCATACCTGACTGACTCAGCTGAGGACTGCTGTACCAACCAGTTTGCCACATCTACCCAACCACAAATACAGACACTATTGTTCAACTAACCTGAGCTTCAGGTGGCAACTTCCAAAGCCTGTGCACTGAAAGTGAGACTAACTATCAGTAAAGACATTAGAATGACTGGAAATATGCTTGGCTGAAAAAGAGTGGTTAATTTTCAAACAGTGCAACACAATTTTCCTTAATAAACCTTGCACAAGTCTAGGCTTTGCTATTTTTGAATCAAGTCCTAAACCATAGCCAAATTATCAGGGTGTTTTGAAAATTTGCCTGCTATACTTTCACCAACACCCAAACAGGCCTCAGTTGTAAAAAGCTAATGTCATTCTTCCAAGTACCCTCCATACCTCTGGCCATCTTTCAGCAAATCATCTGTCCTGAAACTAAGCACCCATACTCAGCCTTCAACTCAGCCAGCTCAAGCTCTATGTACATCATCCAGTCTGCTTCCCAAAAAGGCACTCCATTAAATTGTTGTTGCAGAATTTCCAAGCAAATGGACATGGCCTACCTACTCTCACCCATTAATATTTCTGCTTTGTCCCAGCTAGTAAATTAACCAGAGACCTGGTGAAAATCCTACAGGGCCCAACCACATGACATGGAAAATTCAATAATCCTAACACTTCCATATCTTCCTTGACTTTGACCTTCGCCTTACTAACCAATTCCTCCACCTTACCTTTCAATTTGTCCACCTTTTACAGTGGTAACCTAATCAGCTCAATTCCCGCATCCATTTCCAAACCAAGGAATGAAAGCACTCTGGATGGACACTCCTATTTTGTCCTGTACAGAGACACCCTAAGTTCTGCATAGAGCTGTGTAAACAAATGCATGCTTGTCTCAACTTCAGCCTTACCTTTACCTACCAACCAAAGGTCATCTGAGAAATGAACTTCCCTCATAGAAGTTGCTTGCTGCTGCCAAAGACATTGCAAATATGTACTATTCTTTTCAAATGTAGTACAGGCCACTGCACAGTCTGTGTGCATAGCTTCTTAAAACAAATCTTAGCATGCAGCTTCATGCCTTGCATCGGCCAGTCCTGCTCAAACACTGGAAGCAGCCAAAACACCAATTCTGTGTCCAAGTTAGCCAACCAAGTATTAGCAAATGACCTAATCACCTGAACTCTGAGGCATATTTCAACTTTGTGTCCTTGTCAGTGTGATCATTAATTGAATTTCCTTCAGGAAATGACAAATGGTGAATAAGATGGAACTGCCCTGGAACCTTTTTCAGGACCAATCCCAAAGGAGACAGCCTAAAGGCCTTAAAAGGGGAAATTCAAAATGTCCTTCCAGCTTGTAACTTTTTCTATCTTTTTAGACACTAGTTAAACATTTAGAATTATTCACAAGGTATTTTTTTTTAATTTAAAATCCCAAATAATATGCAGCAAGTCAGCTTTATCAGCTCCACGGGCTGAGCATTTTGCTGATTGATTGTGGTTATAATTGCTCTCCCTGTATATCCTTAACATACCCTTCCTCATATGTAATTTTATTAATTATCTGCTCTGTATCATTGAATTCCACCAAATGACTGGTATGCCATATTAACTTAGAGAGTGTGCGGTAGTAGACACCAGTATGCATTCAACTTATGGCCTCCCTCAGGTTATAAGGGGCAATAATCAGACCCTGCACCGATATCCTCCCACACCCAGCCTCAACCCTCTGAATTGACTGCCATGTTGGGACAAGCTCTAGGTCAAGTAAATCTTAAAGAACATAGCTAATTCTTATAATTAACTAGACAGCAGTACTGACAAACACAATGCTTTTAAAGTATATTCATCCAACTCTTCATCTGCAGGTAAGCTGTGCCAGAAGCTAACTCTTTGCCTGCCATTAGGCTGCTGCAGTACTGGAAACTGGTTTAAACAAAGATAGTACAGAATTACAGCCACAAAGTATTAAGTGCAACATTTATAGGGGTCTGACGCAGCTATTGTGCACGCTTATCATTTGACATACTGCAATCAATTACCACGCTGCTTATTTCTAAGCATGTCCTATGCCTACCATGCCCAACATACCTCTCAACTGCCCTGATTTTCACAGAATGCCCTGATTTTTGCCTCAAAATTTCAATCTGTTCCTCATAAAATGTTTGGTTTTCTGGCAAATCACTGGGATCATCTGAGGAATGAAATTAGTAAATAATGTTATACATTTGAGTTGCAGACTTCATGTCCTTTAGAAAATCCATTTTAATACATACCCTGTTATTTTAGCAACTTTCTAAGATTATAAGAGCAATGCTTAAAATCTGTCCCTATTTTTGGGCATTTGTGCCCCCATTATGTCAGGCCTTGTCCAGATTTCTTGGCCTAAGAGGTTGAGTGATATGGTTCCCAACCTAACAGGACAACTCAATGAAGGCACTCTGTGTATCAAACACTCTGAGATACCTGCCTATATAAACAATGAGTTTAGAGTGACCATCCAAGCCTGTCTATACCACACCTCACTCCTTAACTAACTTCCTCCTCCCGTGCTTGTCCCTAACATCCCTAAAGCTACCTCAACCGCTCTAATCAGGCCACTACGCCCTGACTTGTTTTCTGTCCCACTAACTACACTCCAGTATGACAAACATTGTCCAACAACAAGAAGAATGGAACAAGGTGGAAACAATAAACCTCGGTTTGGATTTGGATAGTTTGGATTATTTAAATACCAGCGATTTGGTTAAAACGATACTTAATAGGGACAATGATTTTCTTATTTATAATTTTTCTCAGAGGGAGTTTGACTCATCTCATGCTGATTTATTAGCGAAGGGATTTAATTTTGCACCAGCAGCTAGAGCCCAGATGGGCCAAACCCTACTTGATTTAAAGCTGTTTGTACTGAAACTTAACTATTTGGTTTGGTGGTAAACAACCAAATGTTTTAAATGGCCAAGGGGCTGGTTGTTTAAAAAGATCCACTTTATTTAATCTACCAATACATGGAACATTATCTACTTTTGAACAAGTATGTGATAGAGATATTCATTGTATTATTAACAAACCTATTACAATCAGTTTAACTTGGATGTCAATGAAAGGAAGTTGTTGAAAGATATTGTGAATGATATGAGCCTTCAAATTATGAAACCTGACAAGGGGGGTGGGGTTGTCATTATTGATCTGGTGGACTACAATAATAGAATGAATACTTTACTTCTCATTGACACCTATATAGAAATTTCCAAAAATATATTCAATATTGCATATGCCAAATTGGATGCTGATTTATATGACATGTTAATACAGGGTCAAATCAGTGTTGATGAATATGAATTTTTATATAATAAATGGCCAGTGGTTGCAGGAATGTTTGGTTTACCGAAAATCCACAAGGACATACGAAACCCACCCCTTAGACCTACTGTGGATAGGTATAGGTGTAAAACATACTACTTTGCTAAGTTTATGGATTATTGGTTAAAATTACCAATATCTTCAATCCCATAGATTTGTCATGACTCTTGGGATTTTTTGGGTAAACTGTCGAAGGTGGTATGCAGTCAGGATAGTTTTCTCATCACAATAGATGTTTGTAATTTATATTTAGTCATCCCCCATGAAGAGGAATTAAGGTGGTTTGAGGAAATTGTAGGAGACTTACACATTATCACAAGATCATATTAATGTACTAGTAACTCATATAAATGGTCTTATATAATAATTTTTTATTTTTTGAAGGACAACTTTTCAGACAGGCGAATGGGGTGGCAATGAGGCAGCGTGTGCCCCCAGGTTTGCCAATTTGGTAATGGCCTACTGGGAAAAGTATTTTGATTTTAATTCACCCTTTTGTGAAGCCTTTTTGTTTTATACCTGCTTTTTGGATGATATTTTTATCATTTGGAAAGATAATGTAGAGAAATTAATGGATTTTTTTAATATATTAATTCAACGATGACCTTTCTAAATGTGTCCACTCCTTTAGTGCTGAGAGTACAGTGCTCTTGGATGTGGCAATTATTAAGGATGTGGAGAGAGGCTGTTTTAAATCAAATATCCATTGTAAACCTACATTTTCTAACAGTTATCTTCACTTACCTAGTTGCCATCTTATGTTTCAAAAAAAGTCTATGGTTAAACGTCAACTGGTAAGACTGGCTAGGATGGAAACTGATGATTGTATTTACAGATGAATGTGACAAACTTTTGGATATGTTTGTCAAGCGGGGTTATCCTGTGGATTTTCTGATTCCGATCAGAGATGAAGTGGTTAATAAAAGATTTCATACAATTTACCACCCCCTTTTACATTATACTGATCACAAGATGCAGGGGGCAGTTGTGGGTGATAGTAGTGGGCCAAGTACCCTTGCCATAACTTTTGATACAACTACAACCATAACAAAAAAAGAATTTTCTAAACCGTGTGTATTTGATTCATTCAGTATTGCTGGAGTGCTTAGATACAACTGGTTGTTAATTTCATCCAATCCCCAGTTACAAAAATTTTGGGGTGATGAATCAACAATAGTGTATCGAACAAATACAAGTTTCAAGGATTGAATGGAAAGAGATACTCAGTTTAATCTTAAGGGTTGTTGTAGGTCTGATATTGGTGGAATGTCTAATCGTGGCCATTGCAGGATTTGTCAGCACATTTTGGTTGAGAACAAGTTTAATTTGAATGGGCAGATTATTAAAGTGAAAGGAAAGTACAATTGTGATACTAATTGGTCAATGTATGTTGCTTGCTGACAAATGCGTCCTGCATTTTATATTGGCAAAACTATCAGGAGAGTGAAAGACAGAATCTATGAACATGAAAAGGATATTATTAAGTGCAAAGATATTAATGCACTGTTTAGGCATATAAAGGAATGTCCCTCCCATGTTTTTATGTATTTTATAGTTAAACAGTTGAAAAGAGATGTTAGGGGTAGGGTTATAGAAGACCACCTACTAGTTAGGGAACTTTTATGGCAGCTTAGGTTAAACACAGTAGTGCATCCTGGTTTGAATGATACTTGTTCAGTTGCCCCTGTTCTCAGTCTTAAGAGTTTGGAGTGTTAAAGTGGAATTTAGGGGTATTTAAATTTTGTATACTGCTTCAGTAAAATATACAATACACATACACAATAATTTTATATAAACATTTTTTACAAACAATGTGGAATAAAAATGAGTTTCAGTTAATACATATAGATAATATATATATATATATATATATATATATATATATATATATATATATATATATATAAACACAATTATTTTTATTTTTATTTATTTGCAGTTGGTTTACCAGGATAGTCCATTGGGCCAATAAGAACCCATTTTCAATGGAGTCCTGGGGAGAAAAGCTCCAAAACAAAGGTTACAAAAAGATTACAGCAGTTTACAATTTCAATCATTTGTAGGTTAAAGATAAAGCTTTAAAACAGTGGTAACAAAAAGATTACAGCAGTTTACAATTTCAGTCATTTGTGGGTTCAAGACAAAACAAAGATTAAGCATTTACAATGCAATTTTTAGGTTTCATTTTGTAGAAAACTAAGATTTAAGCAAGTGCAATAAAATTTTTAGGTTAAAAAGTTATAATTTTGTAGAAAAACAAAGCATTGCTGCGATAAATATATAGTTTCTTGAGTGGAATAGTGGGATAAGAGAATTATAAGATGTCATTACAGTTGGCTTATTATTTGGTGTCTGGTAATATATGACAAAGTAGCCTGTAGGAAGTGGAGAATAGGCTATGAGGGGTGGGAGCAGGAGCATTCCCATGAGGATGTTAGATGTGAGTGCAGTGATTTTTTAAAAGCAGGGAGGTTGGTGGTGATACAGATGGAGGGAGGAAGGGAGTTCCATAGGCGTGCCAGGGCAAAGGACAGGAGGTTTTGTCCTGGAGAGTGAAGGGGTTTGTACAGTTCTATTAGGTTTTGGTTATTAGATCTTAGGAGTCTTTGTGGCAGGTGCATTTTAAAGGTAGAGCTGAGAGAGGGACAGAGGGAGGGATGAAAAATTAGTTTGTGAGCATAATTGAGCTGAGTTTAGGAGAGATAGTTGGGAAGCTCTAGCCAGTTAAGTTTGTGGAGAGATGCACAGTGATGGTTAGATGATTTGTGGCTAGTGGCAAATTTAGCAATTTTATTATAACAAGAGGACAGTTTTGTTTTGAGAGATGATTGTAGGTTTGTTAGGAGAGGGGCACCATAAAGGAGGGAAGGGATGAGAAATGTAGTAGCGAGAGTGAGCTTAGTAGATGTAGTGAGGAATCGATTGTGTCAGTAGAGCATGCCAAGTTTTTGGTGGGTTTTTTTATGTTTAGTTGTAGGTGGCTATTGAATTTAAGCTGGTCATCAATCTGGACTCCTAGTAGTTTGGTTTCAGATACCAGTTCAAGAGGTGTGTGATTCTGGCTAGTGATGGAGAATAGTTTTCTATCAATGGTGTTGGTTTTTGAGGGGGTAAACACCATAAGTTTGGTTTTTGATGCATTGAGTGCTAGATGATTGTCCTTCATCCACTGTTCTGTGGTAGAGAAGGTGTATTGAGTCAGTTTTAAGAGACCAGGGATGGATGTGGCTGCACAGATAATTGTAGAATCATCTGCATATTGAATAAGTTTAGCATGAGGAATTGAGTGGAAGAAATCATTTATGAATATATTGAAGAGGAGAGGACCCAAAATGGAGCCTTGGGGGACACCAGTGGGGGTGTTAAGGAAAGAGGAGATGGCTTTTTTCCACTTGACAGCTTGTTGCCTGTTGGAGAGATAGCTGGTGAACCAATTGAGAGAGGAAGGGGATAGATTTAGGTTAGATAGTTTAGTTAGGAGAAGGTTGTGAGAGATAGTATCAAAGGCCTTAGAGAGGTCAAGAAATAGGGTAGATACAGTAGAGCCAGAATCTCTGGCTTTATTTACAGTTTCCAGGAAGGAAAGGTGGGCAGTCATGGTGCTGTGGCTGGGTCTGAATCTGTGTTGTGTGGAAGTTAGTAAGTTATTATCTAAGAGATAGGGAAGGAGTTGAAGATGGATACATTTCTCTAGAAGTTTTGATATAGGAGAGAGGATGGTGATGGGACGAAAGTTAGTAATATTGTTATTATTGCATCCTTTGTGCAGGGGAAAGATGAAAGCCCTTTTCCAGAGTTTGGGTACAAGCCCTTCTTGGATAGAGCGACTGATTAGGATGCTGATGGGGAAGGCAATGGCTTCGGCAGCTATGCTGAGGAAGGATGAGGGAATATTATCGGGGGCATTGGTGCATGGTTTTAGCTTTTGCAGGAGTTTTCTTATGGTAGAAGTAGGAATGGTTTTAGGGAGAATGGTGGGAGTTGAGAGACTGGAGATGAAGGGAGTGACAAGAGGGGGGATGCAGAAGTAGGGGGTGAGGTGTTATTAGAGAAGGATGAGGTTAGTTTGGAAATAGAGTCTATGAAAAAAGAGTTGAATTGGGTAGCCAGGTCTATATCTAGTGCATTTGGCTCTGGGCTTGGGTTTTCTGCTGAGCTAGGTTTTAGGAGGGTAGTGATGCCTTTCCAGAATTTTTGAGGATTGGTTTTGTCTTTGTTTTGGAGTAAGGAGAAGTAATTCTGTCGATCTGCTGTGATAACCTTTTTAATGGTATTGCAAAGTGTTTTGAATTCATTAAGGGTGGTGGGAGTTTTGTTTCTTTGGTAATGTGCCCAGGTTTTGTCTCTAAGTCGCATGGCAGTTAGTGTGTTTTTTGTTAGCCAGGGAGCGGTGTTGTTTCTTATTCTTTTGGTTCTTATGGGGGCAAAACTATCCAGCAGTTTTAGGAAAGTTGTATTGAAGTATGCAACAGCATTATCTAGGGGTAGGGTTTTTAGGGGGTTCCAATTTATTGATTTTAGGGAGTCTGAGAAGGTTATTGGGTTGAAGTTTTTTAGGTAGTGAGTGCTGATGCAATTATGAGTTACTTGTAATGGAGATGGAAGACGTCTGGTGAAAATGGGAAGGTGGTCACTGAGGGAATCAGGAAGAGTTCCACTATCATTGTAGTAGTGGAGGTGAGAGGCTAAGATCCAGTCTAGGGTACTGCCACTGGAGAAGTCTTTAGAGGGCCTAGTAGTGAGGTTGATGAGCTGAGAGTACTTATATAGGTTGATGTTTAGGGGGTGTGTAGGGGAATGAATGGAAGACCAACTAATATTTGTGTCTCCCATGATAATAGTTTAATTACTGATATTGGTAGAAAGCCAGGATAGGATATCCTCAAGTACTGAGGTATTGTCTCCAGGGGGATGTAAAGTGAGGCTATGCAAATGTGTTTGTGTTTATTTAATTGAAATAGAGCTAGTACTAATTCTGCATTGGAGAAGTTAGGAATGGGTTTGTTATAGGGAGTAATGGATAGGGTGGATGAGTAGAGTAGTCCTACCCCACCACCCTTTTTGTGGGCCATGTCTTTTCTGATGATAGAGTAGTTTGGTGGTACTATTTCAGTATCTTTTATATGAGGTTTTAACCAGGTTTCAGAAATAGCTAAGATGTCAGGTTTGTTGTGGAGAAGCCAGGCATGGAGATTGGGAATTTTGTTAGCTATGCTTTGGACATTTAGAGAAGCTAATAGGATGGATTTAGATGTAGGGGAAGTGGTGTTTGGGCCTGGGTTAGGGTGTATATCTCCAGATAGAAGTATGGTTGCTAGGTGTTGGATTATGCTGATGAGGTGTTTGGATTGCCCTGTTTGTATGTTGTATATTGTCAGGTTTGTGTGGATATTGGAGGTTAGAGAGGGGTTAGAGAGTTTATAAGTAGAGCTTAGTTTGTAGTGAAAGAATAGATGGGTGTTAATGGGATACAGTCCAGGGGAGATTGAGACAAATGAGTGTAAGTGAGTTGAAGGGAGTGAGCTGGTTGTGTGTAGTAATGGTGTGTGCTTTGTGGAGTTTGGCTGGGTAAGGTAGTGGATATAAGTAAAGTTCAGAAGTAGTAGTAGTTGGATTGAGAATGATATAAGTTTTGTAAGCATGTTGAGACTTTGATAAAGTAGAATATGTAGTGTAGGGAGAAGGGTTAGAACTAGATATTGCGCTGTTAAATATGAAGGGAGGTGTGAGTAGATGGATTATAGGGGGAGGGGGTAGAAGATGGTGGTGAAATGGGAGGGGTGTAATAGGTAGAGAGGAAGTAGGAGTGGTTAGGTGAGTATAAGTGTAGATGCACTGGGGTGGGTAAGATTTGGGGGTAGGGTAGGGGAGCAGAGTGAGCCTGCAGGGCAAACAGAGTGGGTAGAGCAGAAGAAGGAAGATTCTGCAGAGACAATCTGTGTATAGCAGATTTCCTGAGGCACTCTTGGTATTTACAGGTGAGTAGGGTGTGATAATGCAACTATTTGGTAGTTGAGGGATAGAGTGAAAAAATGATAGACATATAGCTGGATAGAGGGGGGAAGAAAAGCCCTGAAGAATAGTGTAGTACAGCAGGAAGATTGGAAAGTAGTCAGAGATAAAGTATGGGAAAAGTGGGGTAAGGATGCAGCACAAGTCTAAGGTTAGACTGCCACCTAGTGGACAATAAGTAGGGTACAGCAATAGGTAGCTGTAGCAGAGATAGCAGATAGAGATGACTTAGATAGTAGTCAGTGAGGAGAAGGTCAGTATTTAAGGGGTAGGAAGAGGTATGGCTGCTGGATTCCTGGCTCGGTCACTAAAACATATATATAACACTAGATAATTACAAAAAGGTTCAGCTTATCATTTAGGTCTAGGGAAGAACGTACTTTCTTATTCACTTTGGACTCTGGAAAAACGTGCTAGGGCAGCAGGTTTCTTTGGGTTGATGCAGGAGTGAATGAAAATATAATGGAAGGGGTCCTTAAAGACCAGGCAGATAGGTTCCCAATTCTTAGTGCAGGAGAGAAGGAAGATAAAAATATAAGAGTTCCTCTGGGGCCAGGGACTCGCAGCATTTACAAAGTATTTATTTTTTCATAAAGTGAGTATTGCTTTTAATTTTTGAATAATTTCCATTGTCATGTGATTTTAACTGGATATTTAAGCAGTTTTTTGTGTACTAGCAGTAGTTCCACACAGGGGATGAAAGAGCTTAACTACTGGATGGTTATTTTACATTAAAGTGCAGTGTGAATTCACCTTGCCTTTGTCTACTTTGTTACTCTTTTTGGAGGTGTTTGGAGATTTTTTTGGCGATTCATAAAATTCTACTACTGACCAATGTCTGTTTTCCAGTACAGTTCATAGGTTCATAGGTTCATACTAGGCTATCTGCCCGAGGGCATTTACAAGCCTAGCCCATCGTTTTGTGGCTTACGCCACCCCTTTAGTATGGGGAACTATACCCATTATTTTGCTGTGCCTCTGTCGAGCAGTGACACTGTGGTAATCCCTGGAGTATATCTGCGATCTCCCATCCATTGGTCAAGATTTCTCTTGAACAAGGCCAGCGAGGTGCTCTGCCTCACATGTACCCGGATTTTGTTCCACAGCATAGGGAGTCTTTGGGTGATGAATCTATCCCTCCAGCACGTCCTATTAATAGCCGTGTCAAGGTTTAAGTCTCCCGCCCTTGTGGCTCTGATGGATCTAGATTTTTTGAGGTGAAGCATATTCATCAAATCTGGGTTTGACATGGCCTTGTATGTTAGGCAAAGGTCACCTCTGAGCAAGCGGTGGCGACTGAATAGAGCTGGAGTTCTTTCAGTCGGGCAGCATAGGACAGATTTTGAGACCCTTTATCCTTTTGGTGAGGAACTTTTGTGGCCTCTCCAGCTGCTGCAAGTGTCGGGTCAGATACATTCGAATGGGGCATTGTACTCAATCATTGGTCTGATGAGTGATGAGTAAAGGGAGACTATGACCTCCCTTGATCTAGATGAGAATCCCTTCATGATAAGGTGGGCAATGTAGAAGGTCTTCCTAACTACTTTAGCTACATGGGTGTCGAATGACAGACTACTATCAACCTGGGTCCCCAGGTCCCTGATAACTTCTTCTGTGCTCAGTGGATTGCCACCTATTTGGTAGCTAGGGTAACCTTGTTTTTCCCGAAGGGTATGACTATGCATTTTTGGCATTTAACTTTAGGCCGTGGCTCTGGCACCAGTTATCCGTTTTGTGAGACCCTTCTGAAGGATATCTGTGTCAGATGTGTTTTCTACTATGGCCCAGTTTGCAGTCATCTGCAAACTTTGTCAGCCATAACCCTCCTGTGTTTGCTTGTACTTCGAAAAGTAGATGCCAAACAAGAGTGGGCCCAGGACTGAGCCCTGTGGGACACCACTTGTGACAGGCTTTGAGTCTGACATGGCGCCAGCAGCTCTGACCCTGTGGGTTCTGTCACTCAGCCAGTTTGCAACCCATCTTGTGATGTATGGGTTGACATTTAAGCTGATGAGTTTTTCAATGATACCCGAATGGGGTATTGTATCGAAGGCCTTAGCCAGATCGAGGTAGGCTGTATGGACTGCCTTTCCCTCATCAATGGCTTTGGTGACTGTTTGAAAAAGTCAACCAAGTTTAAAGGCATGATCTGCCTTTGACAAAGCCAAACTGGGTTGGATCCAAAGTCTGCAAATTCCCTATGTCTTTATTTATGAGGTCCATTATGATCCTCTCCATGGCTTTGCAGATAAGGCTTGTCAAGCTAATGGGCGGTAATTTCCAGGGTCGGTGGAGGCACCGCCTTTGTGAAGTGGTACCACAGTTGCAGTCGCCACTCCTGGAGTGCGTATCCAGAGGTAAGACTTTGATTAAACAGCTGTCCTAGCTGTGGGTTTAATTCCTCATTGAGTTCATGGAGCACACAGCCGGGGACACCATCAGGTCCCATGGATGCTGTGTTTTGCTTTGGAGAGAGCAGTTCTCACTTGGGCGCTGGAGATGTTTGGGGGCTGCAATCGTTTGGTATAGATATCTCTCCTTTTGGGGGGGGAAGAAGTTTGCACTGAACCTGTCAGCCAGTATGTTGGCAATGTCTGTAGGATCAGTAATCTTCACATCATTTGAACTAGCTCTGAGCATATCTGGGAGTTTCCTCCCAGGTTTCTAACATAGCTAAAGAAGGCCTTATGATTGTCTTTTGAGTCTTTAGCTATTTTTCTCTCGAAATTTGCTTTGGATGATTTTATGAGAGCTCTTAGTTTTTACTTATAGTGATCAAGGGTGTCTTACGTTTTGAGGATTTTGCTCTATCTTGTAGTAGCTTCCTCCTTTTGTTGTAGAGTTTGTTTATGGCTGGGGTCCACCAGACTGGGCGCTTGCCTTTGGTACAAAGAGTCTTTGTTTTGCTTGGGATTGCCTTATCCATGCAGTCCTGCAGGTGCTGGTAGAAGGCATTTGTAAGTGATTCAGTGGCTTGAGTACTGTTTTCCGCCCGGCTCGGGGCCTTAAAGGAGACCACACTAGTCTTTAGAAGTGTGAAGTCGGCTTTTGAGAAGTTCTTTACTGTGGTCTTTTTATTTCAGGTGGGGGTGGGATGAGGACCTCCAGCGAGATTAGTTGTGGTCTGATCTCACCAGTGAGGGGTACACCTCCGGTGTTGAACATTGTGCTCCCATGTTCGTGATGATGAGATCAAGTATGTTATCTCCTCTTGTGGGGATGGTGACTGTTTGTTCCATGGCATTTGAGTTTATGAATTCCAGGAACATTTGGGCTAGGGTGTTTGGGCTTGAGTAGTGTTCCCAGTCTATATTAGGGTAATTGAAGTCACCTAGTATGATGGTGTTTGGTGATACATTTATCCCCTCTAGTGTTTTCAGGAAGGCCATGTGAGGTTCCTGAGTTTGTGAGGGTGGCCTGTAACATGCTACAATTTGCAGAGCAGTCTTGCCTATGGTTAATTGCACCTGGATGGTCTCCGATGCATCGTGCGTTGCCACCAGTCTTGAGGTGTGGGTGTCCTTGATGAATATGGATACCCCCTCCTTTCTTGGTATTGTCCAGATTTTGGGGCGGAACGCATGATATGAGGTAAAACCTGATAAGCTGGGGTGCTCTCAGGAGCCTTGAACCAGGTTTCTGTCACAGCACAGACATCGATGTTCTCCATACTGAGAAGGGCCTCAGTGCGTGCATTTTGAGATTTAGACTTCTGGCATTGAGCAGCATTACCCTTAGTTTTTTTCCTTTTTTGTGTTCTAGGGTGGTAGGTTTAGAATTTGAGCCTTGCCTAAAAAAGGCACTATGGGGGTGGCAAGAGCCTTTGCCAATATCCGGAATCCCAGGGGTGACAGGTGCAAGCCGTCCCTTGCGAAGCAGCGTGGCTTGTCCAGCATGTCATCCCAGGCAGACAGACACTGGATCCCCTTTGAATGACACCAGTGTTTAAGCCAATTGTTAAAGCTGATCATCTTATCTAATTGCAGACTTCAAGCATGGCTGTGGAATCAGACCTTCCTCGAGGACACTGTTGTAATCTTTTCTTCATTGTAGTAATGACATGTTTACTGGCAATCCTGGGTAATAGGTAGAGAGGAAGTAGGAGTGGTTAGGTGAGTATAAGTGTAGATGCACTGGGTGGGTGAGATTTGGGGGTAGGGTAGGGGAGTTGAGACTCAGAGGGCCAACGGAGCGGGTAGAGCAGAAGAAGGAAGATTCTGCAGAGACAATCTGTGTATAGTAGATTTCCTGAGGCACTCTTGGTATTTACAGGTGAGTAGGGTGTGATAATGCAACTATTTGGTAGTTGAGGGATAGAGTGAAAAAATGATAGACGTATAGCTGGATAGAGGGGGGAAGAAAAGCCCTGAAGAATACTGTAGTACAGCAGGAAGATTGGAAAGTAGTCAGAGATAAAGTATGGGAAAAGTGGGGTAAGGATGCAGCACAAGTCTAAGGTTAGACTGCCACCTAGTGGACAATAAGTATGGGTACAGCAATAGGTAGCTGTAGCAGAGATAGCAGATAGAGATGGCTTAGATAGTGGTCAGTGAGGAGAAGGTCAGTATTTAAGGGGTAGGAAGAGGTATGGCTGCTGGATTCCTGGCTCGGTCACTAAAACATATATACAACACTAGATAATTACAAAAAGGTTCAGCTTATCATTTAGGTCTAGGGAAGAACGTACTTTCTTATTCACTTTGAACTCTGGAAAAATGTGCTAGGGCAGCAGGTTTCTTTGGGTTGACGCAGGAGTGACTGAAAATATAATGGAAGGGGTCCTTAAAGACCAGGCAGATAGGTTCCCAATTCTTAGTGCAGGAGAGAAGGAAGATAAAAATATAACAGTTCCTCTGGGGCCAGGGACTCGCAGCATTTACAAAGTATTTATTTTTTCATAAAGTGAGTATTGCTTTTAATTTTTGAATTATTTCCATTGTCATGTGAATTTAACTGGATATTTAAGCAGTTTTTTGTGTACTAGCAGTAGTTCTGATGAAGTCCCACAGGGGATGAAAGAGCTTAACTACTGGATGGTTATTTTACATTAAAGTGCAGTGTGAATTCACCTTGCCTTTGTCTACTTTGTTACTCTTTTTGGAGGTGTTTGGAGATTTTTTTGGCGATTCATAAAATTCTACTACTGACCAATGTCTGTTTTCCAGTACAGTTCTTATCTAATTGCAGACTTCAAGCACGGCTGTGGAATCAGACCTTCCTCAAGGACACTGTTGTAATATTTTCTTCAGTGTAGTAATGACATGTTTACTGGCAATCCTGGGTACCTTAGCTATAGTGAGCTGGCAGGACACTACCATTGCCCTGGCCTAAGTATGTAGTACTTCAGGAAACTAGTGCAGGAGACACTGTTATTGGAATATATCTGCATATATGGCTCTGTAGTCCAAAATCTAATGCCACCCAGACCACATATACAGTAGCAGCCACGGTCTAACAACAAGTTTAGCAATGTTTCTTCACATAAGACTAATTTACCTCTCCTTGAACCTCTTAGGTCAGGCAGTTATGCGTTATACTGGAGATCCAGCCTGTGAATATTTTACAGCGAAATTTGATGGCTGCAGTCATAACAAGAATTAAGTAGTACAGCTTATCAGGTTACTGCACTTTTGTTATTTACAGTCTAAGTATGTCAGCATCAGAATCTGAAGAAACACAGAGCAGAACAATAATCCTTTTACAAAAGCAGCTGATATTCATGATATTTGACTACAGAGATTCTTTTGATATCAGCATGACCATCAGCAAGGGATGACCATGCCAGACGGAGGCAGGCACAATATGCTTTGGTTCATAGATTCATAGGTAGGTACTAGGCTATCGGCCCTGGGGCCTATACAAGCCCAGCCAAAAAGGTACCCTGGCTTTTGCCACCCAAGAAAATTATTCTCCTGTGCCACTGTCAAGCAGAGCCACAGAGGTGATCTCTGGGGTGAATTTCCTATTTCCCATCCAATCATCAAGATTTTTCTTGAAGAGAGCTTTGTTTGATATAGATAGGTAGTTTATTCCAGAATTTGGGAAGTCTCTGGGACAGGAATCTATCCCTCCGGCATGTTCTGTTTATTGTGGTGACAAGGTTTAGGTCCCTAGAGTGTGTAGCTCAGAGGGATTGGGATTTCTTTAAGTGGAGCATGTCCAACAGCTCTGGGTTTGACATAGCTTTGTATGTTAGGCAGAGATCACCTCTGAGTAGGCAATATGTGACGGAGTAAAGCTGGAGTTTTTTGAGATGGTCTGCATAGGGCATCTGTTTGAGGCCGGTAATCCTCTTTGTGAGGTATTTCTGCGGCCTTTCCAGTTGTTGTAGATGTCTTGTGAGGTACATACCAAAAGGGGCGTTGTACTCTATAATGGGTCTAATGAGTGATGAGTAGATGGGAACAATGACCTCTTTTTCTGGATGAGAAACCTTTTGTGATGAGGTGTGCCATGTAGAAGGATTTCCTGACTACTGTGGTGATGTGATTATCAAAAGAGAGACTACTGTCCACCTGTGTCCCAAGGTCTCTTATCACACTTTCGGTGTTAAGTATACTACCGCCTATGTTGTAGTGCATGGGTACAGAGTTTTTACCAATGGGGGTGACAATGCACTTTTTGGCATTGAGTTTGAGGCCATGGCTTTAACACCAGGCATCAGTCTCAGTGAGGCCCTTTTGTAGGATGTCCACATCGTTAGGAGTTTTGATTACGGCTCCTAGTATGTAGTCATCTGCAGACTTCGTTAGCCAAAGACCTTCTGTGTTAGCTTGTACTTCAGAGAAGTAGATACCAAACAAGAGAGGACCCAGGACTGAACCCCGTGGTACTCCACTTGTCACTGGTCTGAAGTCAGATTTGGAGTCTGCTACTTTCACAGTGTGGGTTCTGTCAGTGAGCCAGTTGGCAACCCATCTTGTGACATAGGGATTTATACCTAGTTTAGTGAGTTTATCTATAATTCCAGAGAGGGGGATGGTGTCAAAAGCCTTGGCAAGATCTTGATAGGCTGTATGAACCACCTTACCCTTGTCTACAGCTTTTGTGACTGCTTCAAAGAAATCTATCAGATTTAGGAGGCATGATCTGCCTTTTACAAACCCGAACTGGGTGGGGTCCAGAGTTTGGAGATTACCAATGTCTTTGTTTATAAGTTCCATGATGATACGTTCCATAATGGGGCGGTAGTTTCCGGGGTCCGTGGTGACTCCCCCTTGTGGAGTGGGATAACCGTCGCTGTGCGCCATTCAGCAGGCACAAAGCCTGAGATGAGGCTATGATTGAACATGATACTTAGGTGAGGTGCCAGTTCATTCTGTAGTTAATATAGAACGCAGCCTGGGATGTTGTCTGGTCCCATGGATGCTGTGTTCTTGGCTTTGGAGAGTGTGGTTTTTACCTGTGCAGTCGTGATTACAGGAACTTTGCATTCTTCCGGTATAGAGATAGGCTCTTTAGGGGCTACTAAACAGGCAGTGGAATGCACATAGCTTTACAGTATAACTATACAAGAGCTAAGCAAATACATACAGAAAAAACAATGTCTACGTAAACACCAGACTTGTGCTTGCCCATGCATACGCTGGCCATGCTGTACTTCAGACATAGGCATCATGTTGATTAAATACCATCCATAGTTCATCAAGTTAAACTAATATTAAAGCCCAAAGAAACTGCAAATACATTTAATCAGTAATATATTGGTATGACAAAACATGCTCCCATATGTAACTAGAGAACTGGGACTTACACATCACCTTTAGCAGGACCATGTCCTATTACTAATTCCACGATAGATCAAGCCTTAACATGGGTTGCAATTAATATCTCAATGGTCCCGGATAACATCCCTTGTGTTCTAATATTTAAAACACAGGAAGTAATGATTCATATATTTCATAACATTTTCAATGGACTATTAACTCGTGGTCTAGTTCCCGAATCTTGGAAAATATCCTCATTGACTCCTATTTTGAAAAAAAGATGGAGATAAGTATCATAAACTGTAGACCCATTAGCTTAACACCCTTGATTTGCAAGCACTTTGAAAAAAATGTTATTCAACTTCTTTTAGAAAAGCAAGAACAAAACTGTTTTAGGACAACATGGTTTCACTCCAGGTAGAGCTACACTTACAAATCTTAAAGAATTTTATGACCACATTACTTTAGCTATAGCTTTAGGTCTAGGGGGGTTTAGAACTTGCAAAGGCATTTGAAACACTATAAAATCATTCAATATATATACATCTTTGGGAAAATTTAATTGAAATCCTTTTCTGACTAACAGGATTATGAATTTATTAACTTCTAGAAAACAATGTGTTACTCTCGTAGGGATAATGTCTATGAATACTCTACAATGGAGTGTGGAGTCCTTCAGGGGGTCTGTCCTGGGCTCATTCTTGTTCAATCCGCCTTTTTCCACAAGCCCTTTGGGCAATATTTTTTGGTCCAATAAATATGACATTGATGATGCTAAAGTTGATTTTATTACAATATTGGAATAATACTTTAATGACATAAATAACGTTTTCTATAATTTTTGCTCCTGGGCAGCCAATAATGGACTTAATTTTAGACAACAGTCAGGTTTTTTATTTTGGTAAGATGGTAGTAAAAATACTTATTTCATTAAATGGCCATGTAAATAATATGTAATAAATGAATATTTTATTTATTTATTTATTTTACATTTGTTGACCAGGAAAGTCCGACTGGGTATATGGCCATTTTCAGCGGATGCCTGAGGAGAAAAGCTCCATATATTCAGACATATGAGATTTACATAATATAAGAGTACAATCTAGCATATCAGATGAAAAAAGAAACAGTATAATTATAGTAAAGACACAGTTCAACAGGAGAAATGACCTATATGTCAGAGTATATTATCACAAGGAAGGCTACATATATTCAGACAAGCAACATTTAACATAATATAAGAGTATAATCTAGCATTTCAGAGGGAAAAAAAACAGCGTATTTATAGCAAAGACACAGTCTGACAGGTAATGACATATAGAGTATAATAGCAATACAAGGTGCAAGACATTTGCCTAGTAGTGTTAATTTCTCACATAGAGAAAAGAGTAAACATCGTACTGCAGTAATCTGCTAGTTAAAGAATATGAAATAGTAATGAAATATTGATAACCTGTTGACAGCTAATAGTAGAGCTGGCAGCTAATTAGTGGTACAGGAGAAAGGAGGGGGTTAGTTGAGGTATGGACAAGGACATAGCCAGTGATATTTTACATGTGCTTTAAGAGCATTTTAGAAGAGACTGCTAGAAGGGAGGGTAGTTATGGCAGGTGGAAGTGAGTTCCATACTTTGGATATGGAGTAGGAGAATAGCGCTTCCCCTGCAGAGTTGTTGAGTTTGGTGACTTGGAGTAGATTTTTGTTGCAGGAGCGAAGGGGTCTGGAGGATTGGAAAGGTTGGAGAAGTGTATGAAGTGAGGGAATTTTAAGAGGGTGGTTTACAAGTTTATGAGCAAAGGTAAGCCGGGTCAGGTGTAGGAGTTGAGGGAGCTCAAGCCTGTCTAGGTTTCTAAGGGAGACACAGTGGTGACTGTGGTGGGAGTCCCCTGATGCAAATTTTGCAATTTTATTGTAGCAGGCTTCGAGTGTCTTTAGGTCTGATTGTCAAAGATTTGTGAGTATGGGTGATGCACAGAGTAGGGTTGAGATTACTTGGAAAGTTGCGGTAGAGATTCTGGCTGGTTTGGTTAGATATTGTTGGTTTCTATACAAGGCACCCAGTTTTTTGTGGACTTTTTTATTGTGAGTGATATGTGAGTGTCAAATTTGAGTTTGTTGTCAATCTGTACACCGATTAGCTTAGAGTGGGCTGTTGGTGAGATGGAAGTGCTGTCTTTGGCAAGTATGTTGAAATAGGGGATGTTCTGGGTAGATTTTGAGGGTTAAAAGACGAGGAGTTTATTTGAGTTAAGGAGGAGTTGAGCACTTAATAGCCAACTTTCAACAGAAGAGAAAGATGCTTTAATGATCTGTTGTAGTTCTGTTAGAGTTGGAGCTGAGCAGATGAGAGTGGAGTCATCTGCATACTGTATGAGGGAGGCATGTTTGGTGGCAGTGTGCAGGTCATTGGTAAAAATGGAGAAAAGCGAGGAGCCAAGGATGCAGCCTTGGGGAACCCCAAGAATAACAGGGAGGCGAGGGGATAGATCGTTGTGCCAGACAACTGACTGCTGGTGGCCGTGTAGATAGCTGTGGAACCAACTGATGACAGGTATGGAAAAGGAGAGGTTGGAGAGTGCAGAGAGTAGAAGATCATGTGATACAATATCAAAAGCCTTCGATAGGTCAATAAATACAGCAGAGGAGAAAAGGCCATTGTTTTTATGTTGGAAAATGGTGTTAGTGAAGCAGAGCAGAGCAGTTGTGGTGCTATGGTGTGGTCTGAAACCATGCTGGGTGTAGGGGAGATTATTGTCTAGGAGATAATTGGAGATCTGTGAGTTGATAGATTTTTCGAGTATCTTGGAGAGAGGTGAGAGAATGGCAATGGGGCGGTAGTTGGAGATGTCTGTTGAGGGGCCGCCTTTGTGTAGGGGTATGATGTGGGATATCTTCCATAAGGTTGGCACACAGGACTCAGATATGGAGTGGTTGATTAATATGGAGATGTATATAAGGACTTAGAAATTTTAATTGATGATTGTTTTTTTTTAAATATTCAAATGTAATCAAAGTTAGAGCCTTGAGAAATTTAATTTATTTTTGCATTTAGATTCCAGTCATTAACAGATGATAAAACGTTTGCTGTATTATACAGATCATTTATAAGACCAGTACTGGAATATAATATGACATTCTACATACATAATAAGTGTCAACTACAGAAGTTGGAGTCAGTTCAGAAAACATTCACCAAATATCTACCTGTTGTAAAACATCTAGTCTATACTCATCACCATCATCATCATTGTCATCAATCCCTTTTTCCCATTTTCTACATGGGGTCAGGATGTTGTGTCAACTGTCTCCAGCTCCCTCAATTCAATGCCTTTCTCCTGCCTTCTTTGACAGTCATGCCTGACTGTTGGAGGTCTTCTCTCACACAGTCCATCCATCTCTTTGCTGGATGGCCTAATTTCCTCTTGCTTTCTTCCTGTCTGTCCCAAATCTTCTTCACCAGATTGTCTTCTGCTTTTCTGCACATGTGCCCAAACCAAAGTAATCTGTTGTCTTTGGCCTTTTCTCCAGTTGGAGTTATTTTAGCTTCTGCTCTGATGTCCTCATCTCTTTGTCTGTCCAATAGTGTGCATCCTACAACCTGACTCAGGCACTTCAGCTACATAAACTCTAGCTTCCTCACCTGCTCTGTCTTTACTGCCTAGTATTTTCTATCATACAGTAGTAATGGTCACAAAGTACAGTTTTGTACCTACCATAAATGTAGATGTTCGAGTGCTAATACAGCTGCAGTCATTTCCGGTACTGGATCCACAAAAAAGACAAACTTGTAAACGTAACCAGAAGACCCAAAGCAGCGTTTCAGAATAGGTGAAATAAATCACAAATAAATGTTAGTACGCGCTCAATAAGCTAAATACTCCACTTGGTATAAATTCCCTTAATGCAAGAACTCGAAAAATTCCATTTATTGTAAAGAAGCTTTAAGTGCTAAAATAAAATACACTTTTCGTCGCACAATGGTGCACAACTTCCTCAGAAGACAATAACGGACTGCTGTTTACTCCTTTTATAGTGTATTAACAACCATAATCTAATTAAGTAATGATTAATTTAAAAAACAGATAAATAAATAAATTTAACGTTCATAAAATGTTTGTTTGATTGTATTGCAAAATAAATACTATTCATGTATGTACATTATATCAAAATAGTGAGTAAAGTTGATTATGATTTAAACGCTGAAAACATTCCTACAACATTCTCTTATAACATAAATAAATTAGTAAACACATCAGAAGTTATGATGACACAATTATTGACAGCTAGTGAATAAATGGATTAATACGTTACACCAAATAATTCCTATGTATGGCGTAACTACCCTAAGTGAGTGCACCCAATGAACCTCATTATTAAAAACTACAAATAAAACTTCTTAAGTCCATAAAAATCCAATGTATAAATCCCATAACTTAAAGGGCAATCATTTAACTAATTCATTCTAAAAAGTTCTAAGAAAACCTTTGAGTGTTGATAGGTGTCAGTATTATACCTAAATTAGAAATCAAATACTAATAACTAACTAGTGTAATTTATATTTTTAAAGACGGCCAATGAATTCTAAATATAAAAATGCTACCAAAATAATATATGTAATCAATTATAAAAAGTTAATATAATTTAATATAATATAGTATAAGTCTCTTTAAAAATCCATAAAAATTGATATTTTATATCAAATGTTAATATTTATTATTTAATATTTGATATGAAATTTCATATCAAAATTAAAATCAAACCTCGTATCAAAAATTCATATCTCCATTTATAATACTACTAATTAAGTAAATAAATAAATAAAACTACATTAATAGTTACATCGTAAGCTATCGCAATAAATCAATTTTAACAAATCATCTCTCCATATCTTTTAGCCTCAGCACACATTTAATAGAGGACATTTCATTAATTCCTGGATATTTATTTGCACTAGTTCTTAACTGCCACACTAATTCCTTTCTTTCCAATTTTAAAGGTTCATAGTTACTTCTAGGATCTTCATTTATTTGCTCTATAACTTTAAATTTAAAACTATGCCCTTCATTTTCTAAGCAATGTCTGGCTAGTGCATTTTCCAATTTTTGTCTACTAATACAATAGTTATGTTCATATATCCTGTCGCGTAGTTTCCTATCTGTTTTGCCTATATAGAAGGCTGCACATCTCACGCATTTTGCTTTATAGACAACTTGTTTGCTATTGCAATTAAATTTGTTCTTAATTTTGTATGTTGTCCTATTAATCGTGAAAGTGCAGCCTTCTTCTATAAACCTACAGAAATTACAACTTCCACATTTTGACATCCCTGCATTAGTGACAAGATTAAGATTTTTTCTTTGTAGAATTTCTTTTAAATTAGTCCCCCTCTTATATATTACTTTAGGTCTTTCTGGTACTAAAGTTCTCAGGTGGCTATCAGATGAAAGCAATTCCCAGTTTTTTAAAACAATATTTTTGATATCCATCGAATCCAAGTTAAAGGTTGTAATAAAACTACAGGAATAATTAATCTTTACTTCACTAATTGGAACAGACCCTGTATCCATTCCATTTATTTGTGGTATTCCTAGAAGTGGTAAGTATTCCCCTCTTATTCTTTTAGATTGAACCTCCAAAGAAATCTCTTGAATGAAATTCATTGGGTATCCCCTTTGAAGAAAAAAGTTTTGAAGCACCTTACACTCTTCCAGGAAATCATTTTCATTTGTAATCATCCTTGCTGCCCTCACCATTTGACCTTTAATAATAGATTTTTTCTGGTATAATGGGTGGCAGCTGGTAAAGTGTAGGAATTTGTTGGAGTAAGTTTCCTTTCTATAGATTTTAGACATAAATCTGTTGTTAATGTAATCCTTACTCAAACATACATCTAGATATTCTATTGAATTCTTATTAAATTTATGTGTAAAGCTAAGGAAACCTGTACTTACTTCCAACTCATGGAAAAGTTGTTTTAATTGATCTTCCTCACCCACAAAAATCAAAAAAATATCATCAAGGAATCTTGTGTAAAACGGAATGTTTTCCATCACCATATCTTTATCCAAAATATTCTTCCTTTCCCAATAGGCCATTACTAAATTGGCGAAACTGGCTCCACAGGGGGAGCCCATCGCCACGCCTATTTTTTGATGATATATTTCTTTATTAAATAATATATAATTGTAAGAAAGGACTGTATCCAAAAGTTCCCTTACCAATTGTATTTCTTCCGTGGGTGCACCTAGTTTATCTAAATGGAGGGTTATCCATTCCTTTCCTATTTCATGGGGTATGCTGGAATAGAGGTCTTTAACATCTAATGTGACCAAGTAGCTGTTAGGGATGAATGGTAGCTCATTAATTGCTCTAAGGAACGACCAAGAATCTTTTGAGATTTGGTTCTCCATTTTTATATATTTTTGTAATATTTTATCTGCTACTTTGGAGCAGGTGTAGGTCATGCTGCCCCTACCATCCACTAGAGGTCTCATAGGTGGGTCTTGTAAATCTTTATGCACCTTTGGTATACCAAATAGGACAGGGGTTCTGATTTTAGACTGATGTAAATAATCATACATATCCTTTTCTATCCTTCTTTCTATATATAATTCTTCAAAAAGTGTTTTAATTTTATAGTGGGCAGAGTTCATTTCACTAAGTGAGGCCATGGCATAGGTCTCACTTTCTAAAATCTTAGTCATTTTCGAATTATAGTCACTAATGAACATAATGGCAAGACCTCCCCCCTTATCAGGTTGCATTATCCTGATAGGCATTTGACTAAATAGTGACAACAGGTCTTTCTCTTCTTTAGTCAAATTGTTCTTATAATATTTACTCTTATCCTTTAGATTCCTAAGGTCCATTTCCATTATTCTCTCGAAGAGAGCCAAAGAAGGATACAAAGGTGGATTATAAACACTAGACACTACATAATCAGTTTTTGTATTAAAATCACTTCCTAACATTGTCAACAAGTAGCAGATAAAATATTACAACAGCTACTTGGCCTATTGGGAAAGGAAGAATATTTTGGATAAAGATATGGTGATGGAAAACATTCCATTTTACACAAGATTCCTTGATGATATTTTTTTGATTTTTGTGGGTGAGGAAGATCAATTAAAACAACTTTTCCATGAGTTGGAAGTAAGTACAGGTTTCCTTAGCTTTACACATAAATTTAATAATAATTCAATAGAATATCTAGATGTATGTTTGAGTAAGGATTACATTAACAACAGATTTATGTCTAAAATCTATAGAAAGGAAACTTACTCCAACAAATTCCTACACTTTACCAGCTGCCACCCATTATACCAGAAAAAATCTATTATTAAAGGTCAAATGGTGAGGGCAGCAAGGATGATTACAAATGAAAATGATTTCCTGGAAGAGTGTAAGGTGCTTCAAAACTTTTTTCTTCAAAGGGGATACCCAATGAATTTCATTCAAGAGATTTCTTTGGAGGTTCAATCTAAAAGAATAAGAGGGGAATACTTACCACTTCTAGGAATACCACAAATAAATGGAATGGATACAGGGTCTGTTCCAATTAGTGAAGTAAAAATTAATTATTCCTGTAGTTTTATTACAACCTTTAACTTGGATTCGATGGATATCAAAAATATTGTTTTAAAAAACTGGGAATTGCTTTCATCTGATAGCCACCTGAGAACTTTAGTACCAGAAAGACCTAAAGTAATATATAAGAGGGGGACTAATTTAAAAGAAATTCTACAAAGAAAAAATCTTAATCTTGTCACTAATGCAGGGATGTCAAAATGTGGAAGTTGTAATTTCTGTAGGTTTATAGAAGAAGGCTGCACTTTCACGATTAATAGGACAACATACAAAATTAAGAACAAATTTAATTGCAATAGCAAACAAGTTGTCTATAAAGCAAAATGCGTGAGATGTGCAGCCTTCTATATAGGCAAAACAGATAGGAAACTACATGACAGGATATATGAACATAACTATTGTATTAGTAGACAAAAATTGGAAAATGCACTAGCCAGACATTGCTTAGAAAATGAAGGGCATAGTTTTAAATTTAAAGTTATAGAGCAAATAAATGAAGATCCTAGAAGTAACTATGAACCTTTAAAATTGGAAAGAAAGGAATTAGTGTGGCAGTTAAGAACTAGTGCAAATAAATATCCAGGAATTAATGAAATGTCCTCTATTAAATGTGTGCTGAGGCTAAAAAATATGGAGAGATGATTTGTTAAAATTGATTTATAGCGATAGCTTACGATGTAACTATTAATGTAGTTTTATTTATTTATTTACTTAATTAGTAGTATTATAAATGGAGATATGAATTTTTGATACGAGGTTTGATTTTAATTTTGATATGAAATTTCATATCAAATATTAAATAATAAATATTAACATTTGATATAAAATATCAATTTTTATGGATTTTTAAAGAGACTTATACTATATTATATTAAATTATATTAAATTTTTATAATTGATTACATATATTATTTTGGTAGCATTTTTATATTTAGAATTCATTGGCCGTCTTTAAAAATATAAATTACACTAGTTAGTTATTAGTATTTGATTTCTAATTTAGGTATAATACTGACACCTATCAACACTCAAAGGTTTTCTTAGAACTTTTTAGAATGAATTAGTTAAATGATTGCCCTTTAAGTTATGGGATTTATACATTGGATTTTTATGGACTTAAGAAGTTTTATTTGTAGTTTTTAATAATGAGGTTCATTGGGTGCACTCACTTAAGGTAGTTACGCCATACATAGGAATTATTTGGTGTAACGTATTAATCCATTTATTCACTAGCTGTCAATAATTGTGTCATCATAACTTCTGATGTGTTTACTAATTTATTTATGTTATAAGAGAATGTTGTAGGAATGTTTTTAGCGTTTAAATCATGATCAACTTTACTCACTATTTTGATATAATGTACATACATGAATAGTATTTATTTTGCAATACAATCAAACAAACATTTTATGAACGTTAAATTTATTTATCTGTTTTTTAAATTAATCATTACTTAATTAGATTATGGTTGTTAATACACTATAAAAGGAGTAAACAGCAGTCCGTTATTGTCTTCTGAGGAAGTTGTGCATCATTGTGCGACGAAAAGTGTATTTTATTTTAGCACTTAAAGCTTCTTTACAATAAATGGAATTTTTCGAGTTCTTGCATTAAGGGAATTTATACCAAGTGGAGTATTTAGCTTATTGAGCACGTACTAACATTTATTTGTGATTTATTTCACCTATTCTGAAACGCTGCTTTGGGTCTTCTGGTTACGTTTACAGCTGCAGTCATAACAGATGGGTTCTCCTGCCGTCAGGCGGGTCCTCGGTCGGCCGAATTCCAAAGTCTAGGTCCTGCATCGGTTGTCGTCGCTTCTTCCCTGACGTCAGTGCGACAGGGGTATAAAAGAACCAGCCGACGCCATTTTCTTCAGTTTTTCTTGCCCCAGATGTCAGGTGCCCCCAGGAGGAAGGCAATACATAAAATTATGTAATAATGCAATGCAATATAATCAAAAAAAAAAAAACAGTAGTTGCAAGCAAATACACCATAAAAGAATACCCCTAGAGGGGAAGGAGGGAAACCTGGACTGCAGCTGTATTAGCACTCGAACATCTACATTTATGGTAGGTACAAAACTGTACTATGTTCATCGTGCATACAGCTGCAGTCATAACAGATGGGTAAAATCCGAAAGCTAAGAAAGGGGTGGTAGGCACTAGGTGGAACTAGGAGGAGCCAAAATGCCCTGCAAGACTGCAGTGGCAAAGCCTGCTCTAGATTTGGAGTATAATGGTAGGTGGTAGTGCTTAGAGAAGGTATGCACAGGAAGAACCAGTACTGGGGGCGTGGCCAAGGATGAACACAGGATAGCAGCAGATTTCTTCAGCTCCACCAATCTCACAACTCTGACAGGAAATAATTACTTTAAAAATTAATTTATGAAATAATTTTCTTTCTAAATACGTTTGGAATATCAGTTTCTTGAATAATATCTAAAAAAGAAAGAAAATGTCAATAATATTCCTGTCAGAAATCACTTTGGGAATTTTTTCTGTCAGCTCCTCTGTTTGAAATGAGTTCCAGTAAGACAAATTCTTTGGATTCCAGCATTAAGAAAGAACTTCAGTCTCTGATATCTACAATTCAGCAACTTACTACCAAAATGGACAAACTGGATACTAAAATTGATAACTTCATAGAAAAAACTACAAAACAAATAGATTTGTTACATCTGGACTTGCAACAACAGAAGACTCAGATTACAGGCATAGAAGAGACTGTCAATGACATGGAGAATAGAATCCAGGAAGAAGAAATTAACATTGAGTTTTTGCTGAAGCAGAATACACATCTACAAACTAAACTTGATGACCTGGAAAATAGATCTAGGCGAAATAACATTAGGATCTTTGGACTGCCAGAAAATATAGAAGGTAACAATATTGCTTCCTTTTTAAATACTTGGCTTCCTAAAACTTTAGACTTACCAGAAGCATTTTCTTTTGGTATTGAGAGAGCCCATAGATCCATATCTAATGTTAATTCTAACAAAAAGTATCCTAGATCAGTTATAGTTAAATATCTATCATCCTATGACAAAGAAATGGTACTTAAATCAGCATGGGCTAAAGCATCTGTTAAAATTAATGAGGCAACTGTGCGTTTTGACAATGACTATTCTTCCTTGGTAATAACTAAAAGAAAAGTTTTCCTGCCATTAATCAAAGAACTTAAAAAAGCACAGTTTAAAACCTACCTTCTGTTTCCTGCTAAACTAAAAATCTTTCTACCTGATGGCCCTAGAATCTTTGAAGACTTAGACTCTGCATTGCTGTATATCAAAAAAAAATAAGATTTTGGATAAAATAGAGGAAATGGAATGGGCTAGTCCTTCATTAAAGAGGTTGGCAACAGAAGCTTCGTGGAAGACTTCAGAGAAGAAAAAGAGACTAAAAAATAAATGACATGTTCTATGTTTTTTCTTTTTTTTCTCTCTCTCTCTTTTTCTTCAATATTAATCTCTTCAAATACAGTTACTTCATCTACAGAAAGCCACAAATATTCTAACAAAGATTTAATCAAAGTTATTTTTTTGTGTACAAAGAACTGTTTTTGTTTCATAATTAGTCAAAATATCTGAGGAACAAATAACAAGCTATCAATCAACTTGTCTCTCTTTGCCATAAAGAGACCCAAGGTTAGTAATTTGATACATTTTTTTTCCTTCTCTTCTCTCTTCTTGTTTTAAATAATGTCATTCTTTATAGACTATGCATTCAGTAAGGGGTGGGGGAGGGCAGAGAGAGAAGTATGATGAAAATATGATAAGTGGAATAATAACTTATTAGTTTTCTTTTTTTAAAAAAAAAAGTATATATGCTGTTTAAAAACTGTTGCTAATTATTTTGTCATGATTCTATTGCTTAAACATGTTTACAAATAATCAGTTATGATTTAATTATTAATAATTAGAACTAAAATAGTAGTAAATAATATATTCCTTATATATCTTTATTAATATAAACAGCAAGTAATATTTCACTGTAGATAATTTTTATAGCTTCCTTTTTGACGTTTTCTTTCTTCTCACACTCTCTTCTTGTTTTCTATTCTCTTTCTTTTCTTTTCTCTCTTTCTTATTTTCTTTCATATAAGTACATTTACATGCTTTAGATAATACTGATACTTGTATAAAATGAGATTTGTATAAAAAATTGAATTGGGGCATAAAAATAGCTGTTTTATATATTAACAACTGTAGGCTTAGTTTCACTGTCATAGAGACTGTAATAACTTGTAAAATACTTTGTGAAGGTTTTACTTTGTTTAGTTTCATTTGTATAGCTAAATGAATGTTAGTCACTTGTATTTGTTAAAATTCCCACCGGAATGTTAAGGGAGACAATTTGGGATGTGGGTTACCTCGTGAATAGTGTCCTCGAGTTGTTTTAAAAGCTTCAAAACTCAGAATACACGCAGAGAAGCTGAATGCAGTCATTTTGACCTTTGACCCCTGAATTCGCGCTGACACTTCGCAGATTCAAGAAGAGCACTCTACCAGGAAGTAGAACTGATGCAAATGCGACTCTGCGATGAATAATGAACTTTATAACATTTAAATGTGAGTTATTCTTTATAATTACTTACTTATTTATGTTATAATTTACAAAATATGAATGTTATAATGATTTTAAATGATCCAATATGTCATAGTAAGCTAGTGTGTTATTTTAGAAGGCATAGAAAGCAAAACATATATATATATGTTTTTGAAAGTTTATATGACTGCAACATATTAATGTATGTAAATACTTGTGATCTAAACATATATAATACTACAATTCATCTGACTTATCTAACTGACTAGCATAAATATCTTTATGATTTTATCTTAGAAGTAGTTGTCATGTGACATATTTTAAAGCAGCAGTTCAGATATATAAAATATAGATGGCTTTCTTCACAATGATTTTAGTATATCTGGGAATTTACATAGATATGCAGTATGATTTGTAATCATATTTATGAACCTAAATATTTTTTTTTAACTGGCAATAATAAGTATGAGAAGAAAAGCTTTAATGCAAGTAATTTAAAGTCTTTTAGAAGCTGTTAACTGCATTTCTATGACAGAAAATATGAATATCCTAATATATGTAATGTCTGAACCATAATACCCTAAGTTGTTGATTCTAAATGAACATAAGAACTTATTTTTACAAACTTTTAATAAATTAATATGCAGATATGCCCCCCCTTTTTTTTCTCTCTTCTATCTCTTTCTCTCTCTTTTTCTTCTCTTCTTTCTCTCTCTCTCTTCTTGATTCCCAATATCAAGTTTATTTGAATGCTATTTGATTATAAATGTATTATACTAATTAGATGTACATAGTAGTATGAATTGTTTCTAAATGTTCCTATTTGTTTATATGATGCTGATTTATCAAATGTTTAGCTTTGTCTTACTAGATAATCTAATTGAAAAAGGTTAACTTTAGTTAATAATAACCTGTAGTAAATTGATAAGGTGGCAGCTGAGGTACTGCTGCTTAGGGTAGGGGGTTAACTTGAGTGGTATGTGCTACTCAAAGTTGGAGTTTTTAACTCCAGGCTGGATGCAAGGTTTTATCCTTATATTATTTTCTTCCGTTTACTATTGTTTGTATATAGTTCTGACATCCACAATACATTTTATAAACTTATTGTCACTACAAGCAAAAATGAAGTTTATACAATATCCCATAAGAATCTCAATAAATTCAGCTTCATTTAAAGGTACACCTAAAGGAGGAGGTCTAACATTACTTATTTTGTTAATTGTTATTCTGATTATAAGTCTTACATGTTTAAATAATGCCAAATTACTTCTTTAAAAGGAATTTCTTTAAACATTAATGGACTGAATAATCCATGTAAAAGGGCAAGCTTAATGAGATACATTAATTTACATAAGGCCAACTTAGTTTTCCTTCAAGAAACACATCTCTTGAAAAAGGATATTGATAAATTAGCCACTACAGTATTAGTTAGTTCAGAGCACACTCAGAAAAAGAGAGGAGTGGCTATTTTATGGAATAAAAGTACGCCCATACCTAAAACTATCAAGACTTATGAAGATGATAAAGGAATGTTTTGTATGGTTACAAGACAAATTAATGGAAAGACATATACATTAATCAATGTATATTGGATACCAGGAATTGGTATTAATACAGTGAAATACCATCTTAATAAGATCATATCATTTTCTATAGGAGATATTATTTTAGCAGGTGACTTTAATTGTATCCTACATGAAAATTATACTACTACTATAGGAAAAAGAAAATTACATCTAACGCAAAACATTTAAAAGAGTTTGTTAATTCATATCATTTGAATGATATTAATAATCAGATAGACTCAAAATCATTACCATACACCTTTTTTTCTAACAGATATAAAACTGATTCAAAAATGGATAGAGTCTTTATTTCTAACCAGATGGTAACAGAATTAACTAATTCTAAAATCATTTCGTGTCCTATATCAGATCATAATTCAATTGTCTTTGAGTTCATGATAAAGAGTACTTACAATGTTCAGATCAAAAGGATACCAGCATACTTAACTCAACTAAAAGACTATAAAGATTATATACTTTCAGAAGTGCAACATTTTTTAGATATAAATAATACTCCTGAAGTCTCCATTGTTTATGTTTGGGATGCTTTAAAATCATATCTATATGGACAAAGTATCAGATGGTATAATAATAAAAGGAAATCTTGGGATAAGGAATTATTAGTCATTCAAAGTAAACTAGACTCTTATAAACATAATAATAAAGAAAATGTTATGGACAAAACAGTTATTGAAGAAATAAACAAGCTAAATGAGAAATACAAAGAAATTTTAACTCATAAAGTTAAAATAACTTTAGAGAAATACAAGTTTTGTCTTACTCAATAAGTCCCAAATACTTACATAGACTTAAAAATAAAACAAAAAGGTTGAATAAGCAAAACCATATCAAAGAAATTTTCTCTCTAAGGAAAAAGAAGAATGTTTCTAGTCTACCAGAAATATTAGATGAATTTAGAAATCACTTTCACAAAATTAATCATAATAACATTAACATGGAACCTAAAGATAAAATAAAGAAATTTATAACTACAAACATGAATAAAAAACTTAATGAACAACAGACTAAACTATTGGATAAAAATATTACATATACAGAGGTTGTTACACAAATAAACAAGCTTAAATCAAACAAAGCACCAGGTAATGATGGTATTATACCTGAAATATATAAAATTCTTTCTAAAAGTACATACTCATTATTACATAAGGTTTTTATTTTGGCCCAAAATGAGCTAATAACTCCCCCATCTTGGCAATACACATTTATTTCGCCAATTTTAAAACCCAACAAAGATCCAGCTAAATGCACTTCATACAGACCTATTTCATTACTTAATGTTGATTATAAAATGTTTATGAGTATTTTTGCTGATAGATTGAAGGCAATCATCCCAGGCATTATAGATACAGATCAAACAGGCTTCATTGTAAATAGAAATACTTTTGATAATATAAGGAGAACTCTAACATTAATAGATTTTGCAAACAGGAAAAAGAAAGATTTAACACTTATTAGTCTTGACATTAGTTCAGCATTTGATTCAGTAAGTTGGGACTACTTGTTTATCTTACTGAAGTGCACAAACTTTTCAGATGCATTTGTAAATCTAATTGAACATTTATATAAAGGAGCACTGGCCTACGTTAAGATAGGAACATATGTCTCACAAAAAATACCCATTTTAAAAGGTACAAAACAAGGATGTCCGCTCTCCATTATTATTTACTTTAATAATGGAGCCTTGGGCTAATCTGATCAGAAACAGTACTGATATAGAAGGATTTGATATAGATGAAAATACAACATCTAAAATTCAACTTTTTGCAGATGATGTTCTAATAACATCAGCAGGATCGAATTCTTCTATGCAGTCCCTATTCGATAAAATGATGAATTTTAAAAATATTTCTG
Source organism: Protopterus annectens (assembly GCF_019279795.1). Classification (NCBI taxonomy): domain Eukaryota; kingdom Metazoa; phylum Chordata; order Ceratodontiformes; family Protopteridae; genus Protopterus; species Protopterus annectens. The sequence goes on along the minus strand of NC_056732.1, from coordinate 223,655,758 downwards.
GTTTAATATTCAATGAAGAAAAAACTAAAATATTACCTATATATGCACGAAAAAATGTCCATATTTGTGATTTTAGCAAATATATACCCAATTCGGGTCAGATAACATACTTAGGTATAATACTATCTAAGGATATCAAATCTATTATACATAATAATTATAGTACCTGTCTTCTTAATATACAAAATCTATTCAATAGCTGGAATAATATGTTTTTTACTATGGAAGAGAGACTTACAATTATCAAAATGATAATATTTCCCAAGATATTATACTTAATACAATCAATAATACTCCTACCTACAAAAATAAATATCAAGAAATTGAATACACTAATGCAAAATTTCTTATGGGCACCTAATAGACCTAGGATTGCATTAAAGAAACATACTAATAGTTGGTCTCAAGGGGGCATTTCTTTTCCAGACTTTAACTTATATACTATTTCTTCTATTATAAAAGTTATTACTTTGTTAATAGATCAGTCATATGTTGCAAAATGGAAAGATTACTGGGAACTAATTAGTATTCACTTCACAAAAATTTCTTTAACACATAAAATATGATTGTAAATAACTCCATGTTATGGTTACTAAAAGAATTTTGTACTTCACCTATTACACCAAAATATATAGTTAGTTATCCATTAAACATTATTATTAGTTATCGTAATTTTATATTTATGCATCCTAAGTATAAGGAATGGAATTTTATTCTATTCCCTATAATGTATACACAAGGTATGCTTTTGTCATCCACTTCAGAAAGAACTCTTTTAGTCACAGAAAATGAACTAAAGTACTGGTATCAGTTACTATCTGATAATAAAGTTAAAAATTTAGACTACTTAAAACAAGAATTTGATCTGAGAGAAACTTGCTGGTTAGAGGTTCAGACCTTTAGACAACATCTTATTAATAAAATTGATTTAATGTCCGTAACAGTTAAAGAATCTATTCCAATACGGATTGATTACTTGACATTAAATTTATAACACAAAGTTTCTGATAAAGGTAAGTTTTCATATATACATAAAATTATCAGAGAAGAAACTTATTATAGTATAGATACCTATTGGAATTATTTCACTTTCATTAATGGTGAATCACCAAATCAACAAGATAAACAATATATATTGGAATCTGCTTATAAAACTACTTCTTCCATTATTTGGAGACTTTTTACTTGGAAATTTTTACATAGATCTTTTTATACACCTTTGATGATGAATAAAATAAATAATAAAGACAATCTATGTAAAAGATGTAATGTTGAAATTAATGCTGATTGGGCACATATGTTTTATGACTGTATAAAATTGAAAGAATATTGGAAATCAATTAATGATTTTTTGCAGGCTCTTTTTACAGATAATTTCATTATTTCTAAATCACTTATATTATTCAACACTCCTGTTCCTCAAAGTGTAAAAAAGATTAAGCTTCCCTTGTTATGGTCCATTCTAGCAGTGGCTAGAAAAATAATAACCAGAAATTGGATCTCAGATACTCCTCCTTCATTTAATGAATTTAAAAATGTTATGACAGTAGTGTGCCATATGGAATTGATGACAATAAAATCAAGAACTACTAGAAAAACATCTTACTATATTATATGGGATACTTTACAAAATCTGTTAAAAAAATCTTAGCTACAATAGCATGGTATTTTAGTTTAATTAATTGATTTGATTGTAGTGGATGTCTTTGTAAATACTTTGGTTATTTTATTGAATGTTATAACCACTTCTATTTTAATTACTCGTATAAAATTGTTATGATATTTATTTTGTATGTTAAAAATAATAAACTTGTTTTAAAAAAAAGAGAAGGTATGCACAGAACTCCAAGTGGCTGCTTCCAAAATATCCTTGGTAGGTATTCCTCTGAGGAAGGCTGCAGAGGTGGCTGTGGCCCTGGTGGAATGGGTTCTAATGCCTGTAGGTACAGTTTTGCCATGAAAAGAATAGCAAAAGTGTATGCAGTGGGCTATCCATTTTGAGATTGTCTGTTTGGAAATTGGCTTTCCTAGAACTCCTACCACATAGGCCACAAAGAGCTGTTCTGATTTTCTGAAAGGCTTTGTTCTGTCCAAATAATAACGCAGTTGTCTGTGGATGTCCAAGGAATGTAGTAATCTCTCCCCTTTGTTTTGAGGATTAGGATAAAAAGTAGGTAAATGTATGGCCTGATTTAAAGCTACCCTGGATACCACTTTAGGCATAAAGGACGGGTTGGTTCGTAAGGAAACTCTGTCCTGATGGAAGATGATAAAAGGCTGGACAGCCATGAGAGCCTGTAGCTCTGAAACTCTACGAGCTGAAGTGATAGCCAGAAGGAAAGCTGTTTTCCAGGACAAATATTGCAAATCTGATGAGGCAGCTGGCTCAAAAAGAGGCAAGGTCAGTTTTTCCAGAATTAAATTAAGATCCCAAGCAGGTATAGGTTCATAGGTTCATAGGTTTATACTAGGCTATCTGCCCTAAGGCATTTATAAGCCTAGCCCAAATTTTTGTGGCTTACGCCACCTTATATGAAAAATACTGTGCCCATTAGTTTGTTGTGCCTCTGTCCAGCAGTGACACAGAGATGATTCCCGGGATAAACCTATGATCTCCCATCCACAGGTCAAGATTTCTCTTGAACAGAGCCAGCGAGGTGCTCTGCCTCACATGGATCGGGATTTTATTCCACAGCATAGGGAGTCTCTGAGTGATAAATCTATCCCTCCAGCACGTCCTATTTATATTCATGCTAAGGTTTAAGTCGCTTGCTCTAGTGGTTTTGGTGGATTTGGATTTTTTGAGGTGGAGCATGTCCATTAATTCGGGTTGGACATGGCCTTGTATGTCAGGCACATGTCACCTCTGAGCAGACGGTATGCAACTGAATAGAGCTGGAGTTTCTTCAATCTGGCAGCATATGACAGATTTTGGAGTCCCTTTATCCTTTTGGTGAGGAACTTTTGGGGTCTCTCCAATTGCTGCAGATGTCGGGTGAAATACATCCCGAATGGGGCATTGTACTCGATCATTGGTCTGATAAGTGAAGAGTACAGGGGAACAATGACCTCACTAGATCTGGCTGTGAATCCCTTCATGATCAGATGGGCAATGTAGAAGGTCTTTCTAACCACTTTAGCAACGTGAGTGTCAAAAGAAAGGCCACTGTCAACCTGGGTCCCCAGGTCCCTGATAACCTCTTCTGTGCTTAGTGGATTGCCACCAATATGGTAGCTTGGGGTTACCTTGTTTTTCCCGAAGGGTATGACTATACATTTTTTGGTGTTTAACTTCAGGCCATGGCTCTGGCACCAGCTATCTGTTTCCGTGAGTCCCTTCTGAAGGATATCCGTGTCTGATGCACTTTCCACTATGGCACCCAGTTTGCAGTCGTCTGCAAACTTTGTCAGCCAAAGTCCTCCCATGTTGGCCTGTACTTCTGAGAAGTAGATGCCGAACAATAGGGGGCCAAGGACCGAGCCCTGTGGGACACCACTTGTGACTGGCTTGGAGTCTGACATAGCACCAGCAACTCTAACCCTGTGGGTTCTGTCCTTAAGCCAGTTTGCAACCCATCTTGTGACATATGGGTTTACATTTAAGCTGGTAAGTTTTCTACAATACCCGAGTGGGGTATTGTGTCGAAGGCCTTTGCAAGGTCAAGGTAGACTGTATGGACTGCCTTTCCCTCATCAATGGTCTTGGTGACTGTTTCAAAGAAGTTGACCAAGTTCAAAAGGCATGATCTGCCCTTGACGAAGCCAAACTGGGGCGGGTCCAATGTCTGCAAGTCCCCTATATCTTTGTTTATGAGCTCCATTATGATCCTCTCCATAGCTTTGCAGACTAGACTTGTTAAGCTTATGGGGCGGTAATTATCAGGGTCCGTAGAGGCACCGCCTTTGTGGAGTGGGACCACAGTTGCCGTACGCCACTCCTTGGGCACGTATCCTGTGGTAAGGCTGAGATTAAACAGCTGCCTTATGTGCAGGTTTAATTCCTCATTTAGCTTGTAGCACACAGCTGGGGACACCATCCGTCCCATTGATGCTGTGTTTTAGCTTTAGAGAGAGCAGCTTTCACTTGCGCATTTGAGATGTCTGGGAGGCTACACTCTGCTGGGATAGTTATCTCTCCTTTAGGGGCGGCTAGAGGGTGAAGTTTGCACTGAACCTGTCTGCCAGTATGTTGGCAATGTCTGTGGGTTCAGTGATTTTTGTATCATTTTGGACTAATTCTGAGCATATCTGGGAGTTTCCACCCAGGTTCCTAACATAGCTGAAAAGGCCTTATGATTGTCCTTTGAATCCATGGCAATTTTTCTCTCAAAATTGGCCTTAGTTGATTTTATGAGTGCTCGTATTTTTTTACTAATAATGATCAGGGGTGACTTCCCTGTTATGGATTTTGTTCTATCATGTAATAGCTTTCTCCTCTTATTGTAAAGTTTGTTAATGGCTGGGGTCCACCAGACTGGACGTTTGCCCTTTGTGGAAAGAGTCTTGGTTTTATTTGGGATTGCCTGATCCATGCAGTCCTGGAGGTGTTCATAGAAGGCATTTGTAAGGGCTTCCGCAGCTTTGGTTGTGGTTTCCACTGGCTCAGGGGCCTTGAAGGATACCACACCAGTCTTGAGTAGTGTGAAGTTTGCTTTAGAGAAGTTCTTCACTGTGGTATTTTTTGTTTGGGGTGGGGGTGGGATGTGGATTTCCAGTGAGATTAGTTTATGATCAGATCTCACCAATGAGGGATATACTTCCGGTGTGGAGCATTTTGTCCCCATGTTTGTGATAATGAGATCTAGTATATTTTCTCCTCTCATGGGAACAGTGACTAGCTGTTCCATGGCATTTGAATTTATGAACTCCAGGAACCGTTGGGCTAGAAAGTTAGGGCTTGAGTAATGTTCCCAGTCTATATTCGGATAGTTGAAGTCACCCAATATGATGGTGTTTGGAGATACATTTATACCCTCCAGTGTCTTCAGGAAGGCTGTGTGGGGTTCCTGAGTTTGAGAGGGTGGCCTGTAGCATGCTACAATTTGTAGAGCAGTTTTGCCTATGGTTAGTTGCACCTGGATGGTTTCCGAAGCTTCGTGCGTTGCCACCAACCTGGAGGTGTGGGTATCTTTTATGAATATGGATACACTCCCTCCTTTTGTGGTGTGGTCCGGGTTTTGGGGCCGGAACGCATGATATGAAGTAAAACCTAATAGTGCCGGAGTGCTCTCAGGAGCCTTGAACCAGGTTTCAGTTACAGCACAGACATCGATGTTCTCCATATTGAGAAGGGTCTCGAGTGCGTGCATTTTGAGATTTAGACTTCTGGCATTGAGCAGCAGAACTAATACCCTTGGACACTGGGCTCTCAATCAGCAGTTCCCAACTTAGAAGGATGAAAGCTACCTGTCCTGCCACCACAGTGCTTGCCACAAACCTTCCTAATGTAAAACAACTGGTCTGAAGCCCAAGTGCTTAATCCAAAAGACTTAGAATGATAGCTACACTTTAATCAAGTTACAACCAAGCAGTAATAAATACAACTGAATACTTTAGAGAATGTCTGAATTAGTGCTCAAGTTACACAAACAAAGCTAGATCCAGCAGGCCCGAATCCAGTCTATGCCACAGCAAACAAGGCGCACCAACTTCAGTAAGAAGCAGTTCAGATATGCATGCACTATAAGCCTTTAACCAGAAATTCCCAGCTCAGAAGGGCAGAGTCCAGCCTCTCCTCCCACAAGAGTGCAGACCACGAACCCTCTTAATGTAAAATAACTGGCCTGAAAGCCCAAGTGCTTAAACCAGAATTAATACGCTTTTAGAATAACAGACACTGAACCCTCAATCAGCAGTTCCCAACCTAGAAGGACGTAAGCTACCTGTTCTGCCACAACAGTGCAGACCACAAACCCTCTCAGTGCAAAACAACTGGTCCGAAGCCCAAGTGTTTAAACCAAAAGGCTTAGAATGAGTTACACCAAGCAGTATTGGTTGTTTCCTTGGAGGTCTTAAATTCTTAGCCCCTCTGAGGAACTGTCTTAATAGAGGGTGAGAGAATAAAGGTGGATCAGTGTTGTATTCTGCAGAAATGGCTGAGGCATGGATTTTGATGGAGGAGAACGAAAGTCCACTGCTTAGCAGTTCAGCCAAATATTGTAGTATTTGAGGTAAATTCAGTTTTCCAGGGTTCTGGGCCTTTTTCTCATTCCAGACACAAAAACGTTTCCATTTTGCGGAGTAAGCTTTTCTAGTTGATGGCCTTCTGGCCTCCAAAATGACATCCTGCACCTCCTTGGAGAGTAGGGCCTGCTGTGATGCTAAGGAATCTTCCATGCAGCTAGATTGAGTGTTTTTAGCTGACTGTGAAGAGTTTTGAAGCTGTGTTGAGTCAGAAGAAGAGGCATTAAAGGCAGGGTCCATGGTGGGGAATGCGTCAGGCTCCTCAGGAGTGGGTACCAGTGTTGCCTTGGCCAGTTCGGAGCAATGAGGTTCATCTTTGGTCTGTCTGCTCTGGTCTTCAATAGGACTTTGGGCAGCAGAGGAAGAGGCAGGAAGGCATAAACTGTCATTGATGTCCAACTGAAAGAGAGAGCGTCCACTCTCCAGGCCTTTGGATGGAAGATCCTTGAGCAGAATTTTGTCAATTGATGATTTTTGTGGGAGGCAAAGAGATCTATGTCTGGCCTTCCCCATTCTTGGATTATATCTGTAAAAACTTTTGGATGCAACTTCCATTCGTGTGGATCTGTCATATTCCTGCATAGGTTGTCTGCCAGCGTGTTTTCCTTGCCTGGCAAGTACTGTGCTTGTAGTTCCATTGTAAGTCCATGGCCATGTTCCAAAGTGACATGGCCAGTCTGCATAGGGGGTAAGAATGTGTTCCTCCCTGCTTGTTTATGTACAACATAACTGTGGTGTTGTCCGTTCTTATCAATAGTTGACCTGGTTGTAGAAGGTCCTTGAAAGCTATAATAGCATTTATTACTGCTAGCATTTCTTTTTGATTGATGTGAAGGTGCTTTTCTTTTTGGGACCATTTGCCCTGAATGCACCGGTCTGTCATGTGCGCCCCCCAGGCGTAGTCAGAGGCATCTGTTGTGATGACTTGATTTGCTTGAGGCTTGCTGAATGGAAGACCTGTGTTTGTTTGACATGCTTGAGCCCACCACAGAAATTCCTTTTGCAGACATGGAATTAGTGGTATTATTGTTTCCAAACTGTGGCTGTGTTGAGACCATATGTTTTTTAGGTACCATTGTAGTTTTCTCATATGCAGCTTTGCACATGGGATTAGTAAGATGCAAGATCTTGAAAAAGCCTGACATAGCTTCAGGCGAAAGCGCTTGATTTACTGGATTTACCACTTCTGTTTCGTGTTGTTCCGTGGTGTTTGTGTGTTAAAATAAAGAATCTTTCTACATCCTTGGAAGAGTTTATTGGATTTAAGTGGTTCCTTTTGCTGCTTGTTTTGTGGTCTTTTTGGGACTGAGTTTAAGATGCAAGATGTCATGAATCCCAGAGCCTGCAGGATTTTCCTTGCAGTCAGCCTGGTGCAATTTGCCAGTGTTCTGAAATATTGAATTAGTTGCCCCTGCTTCTCTGGCGTGAGGTAGGCCATCTGGGTGTTTGTGTCCAAATTGGCACCCAGGAAAATTATCTTCCGAGAGGGTATTAGCCTTGATTTCTCTTTGTTGACTGTGTATCCCAGAGAGTTTAATAACATTATTACATAAGCCAGATGTTTCAGAAGAATGTGCTTGCTGTCCGCTTGGCTCAGGCAGTCGTCCAAATAAGGGTATATTTGTATCCCTTGAAGTCTGCAGTAGGCAATTACTGATGCCAGGCATTTTGTGAATACTCTGGGAGCAGTAGATAAGCCAAAGGGCAATGCAGAGAATTGATAATGGGTTGAACCTGCAAGAAATCTGAGGTATCTTCTGCAATTTTGTCTGATTGGGACATGCAGGTATGCCTCCTTGAGGTCCAATGTTACCAGCCAAGACTCCTTGCCCAGCATGGGAAGAAGTTGCTGTAGAGTGAGCATCTTGAATTTTGGTATGAGTAGGAATGTGTTTAGGATGGAAAGATCCAAAATAGGTCTCCAATCTTTTCCCTTCCTTGGCACCAGAAATAGCCTGGAATAAAAACCTTGACCTTGTTCGTGTAGGTACCTCTTGAATAGCTTTCATGTTTATAAGATCTGAAATTTGCTTTTGTGCCTCTACCCTTTGATTGTGTGTCAGGTTTGGCATGCCTCTCATTTTTGGAAGGGTATGAAAATGGAATTTGTAGCCTCTGTTTATAATGTCCAGGATCCATTTGTCCTTTGTGACAACATGCCAATTTTTTGAAAATAGTGCCAGCTTTCCTCCTAAGGGGGCTGCCATTTGAGACCTGGTTGGCATGCAAAGGGGAAAGTCGTTGGGTTTGCTTTCTGAAAGATTGCGAGTTGTCCTCACCACCTCTTTGTGTAGGAGCTTGCCATTGTCTGCCTCTGTACGATCCTTGTGATTGTCCTCTGCCCCTCGGGCATCTGTATCTGCCTCTTTGGGGTCTGTCTGTGGCAGGAAAGGAACAATTTTTGGAAGGCCAATTTCTACTAAAACGTGGGGGTTGAACCTCCAGAAATTCTTTCACAGTTTGCATTGATTTAGCCTTTTCCTCCATTTTCCGTAATACTTCCTCAGCATTTGCCCCAAATAGTACATCCTTTTGAAGAGGGGCGTCTAGTAATTTAGCTTTGACATGATCAGGCAAGGCTTGTTCCTTGAGCCAGGCATGCCTACGTATGACTGAGCCTGTAACAGCAGCTCTACATGAGGCCTCTAGAGCATCAAAACCACATTGTAAGGTATGTTTACCCACTTGTTCTGCACTATGCATCAAATCCTGCAACTCCTTCAAGTCTGGTTGTTCAGGTTGTGACATTTTACTTTTCAATTGAAATAACAGAAACTGTTGGTATTTTAGCATATGAAACTGACAGTTTAAGGCCCTCATGGATAAGGTAGCCGAGGTATATACCTTTTTCCCCACCTTTCTAAGGATCTGGAATCTCTCTCGGAAGGCAATGGATTTTTGGCAATGGAGGCCTAACTCCCTTGGGCCCCTGTGAGATGGTTTCTAGGTCAGCAGCATGGCTTTTGTATAGAAATTGGTGTGAGTCAGGAACCCTGTAGTACCTGTCAGGCTTAACTGGAGCTGGAGGTAGAGAGTCCGGGTTAAGGCAGGCCTCTGAGTAAACATCATCTAGGATGTCCAAGACAGGAGGTATAGCCAGAGGCCTGTGCTGGGGTAACAAAAGAAATTCCCTGAGCCTTTTCTTGGAATCTGAATAATCCTGGCCTTCCCAGTGGAAGCTTTCCCTTAAGGTATGCAAAGTTTCCCCAAATGAGTAATCCTCAGGGGGGGATACAGAAGGAATAGACTCCTCTGCATCAGAGTCTTCAAAAGGGGAGTAAAACTGTTCCTGATCATCAGAGTGTTCTGAAATAATGGAGCCCTGATCAGAGGAGGGGGAATCTTCCTCCACTCTGGGCCTTTTGTCCGGAGGTGGCTGAGAACCTCTGATTAGAGTAATTAAATCCTCAGCCATTTTAAGCATCTGTTTCTTAGGCATGGGGCCTGGAGATGGGCCCTTTGTAGCTGGTCTCTTAGGGTGCATGGTTGCTTTAGACTTGGTGAAAGCCTTGATGGAGAAAGAAGAGGAAGGTCTGAAGACACCTTGAGTGGAGGTGGACCTGTCCACATTCTGTGTTTCAACGCCAAGAGTGGCTTCGGTATCTGTAGTCGGGGTGTGGGCCGAGGAGCCTGCGACCTCGGGTACAGGAGACACCGCCAAAGATGTGTCGTCGGTAATCAGGGGCTGCATAGGCACCTCGCTGAGGACCGGACCATGTGTAGCCGGCTTTGGCGTGGTGTCGGTAGAGGCCGCGGACCTCGAGTGTCGGTCCTTGTCTTTGCATTTTTTAGACAAAACCGGAGTCGGAGTATCCAACGACATAGTATAGTTAAATGCTTTCCCAAAAAAAATGCTGGGCGAACTCCGCCCGACGCTTAATAGTGCGCTTGTTGAATGTAGCACAAAAGCGACAGACCGAGACGTCGTGGACTGAGCCTAAGCAAGGAATACAGAGGGAATGGAAATCCTTATGCGGTATTTGCTTCCCACAAGAAATACAATTATTAACTTTGTCTGACATCGGTCTGAGGCAAGAAAAGTTTCCCCAACAGGGTACTTAGCTTTTAAGAAGACTTCGGTTTCCAAATTTTTGTAATCTCAGGAGCTGGCCGACCGGCACTTGCGAACTGCTTCTGCTTCGGGCACCGCGCGGCAAGAAAGATTGAAGAAAATGGCGTCAGCTGGTTCTTTTATACCCCTGTCGCACTGACGTCAGGGAAGAAGCGATGACAACTGACGCCGGACCTAGACTTTGGAATTCGGCCGACCGAGGACCCGCCTGACGGCAGGAGAACCCATCTGTTATGACTGCAGCTGTATGCACGATGAACATTACTGTTTTGTACACCTTACTTTTCACTTTCTTTGGCATTCTTCTGTCATATACTGCACCTGATACTCTGTGCCAGTTAGCTGAAACCTCTCTGATTCTAGCTTTGACTTCCTCATTCAAACTTCCCTTCTCCACCACCCCTCTCAGGTACTTGAAGCTGTTAACCTGTTCCACCATCTTCTGTTTTATCTCAGTTCTCAGTTTCTTCTGATTTCCCCAATTTGTTGCCATTACAACTGTCTTATCTGTACTCATTTTCATCCCATGTGTCTTCCGTTTTGCATTCCATTCCCCTATCCTTTGCTAAAGGTCTTGGTCAGAGTCTGTAATGCCACACTGTCTACATACAGCAGCTTTGTTGATCTATCCTCTCTGACTTGTTTGCTGATGTAGTCCGTCACCAGTATGAACAGCACTGGGCTCAGAGCTGAACCCTGATGCACCCCACTCCAGCTGGGAACTCCTCTTTGAAAGTGAACACTGCTCATACTTGAGTCATTGGGTCTGTATACATAGCCTGCACAATATTTCTGAAACTTTGAACCACCGCAGGACTGCAAAAATCATCTTTCTTGGGACCTTGTTATATGCTTTCTATAAGTCTAGGAATGCTCATTTGGACACTTTCCTCATCTCTAGCTTCTTCTCAAGTATCTGTCTCACTGCAAGCATTTGGTCAGCTGTGCTGAATCTTGGTCTGAATCCAAACTGATCATCTCCCATCTTACTTTTTACTACTCTGTGTATTCGGTTATCAAGCACCCTTTCCAGAACTTTTGTGCACTGTGACAGGAGTTTAATATTTCAGTACTGCCCACAGTTGTGGATGTCTCCCTTGTTCTTGAACACTGGCATGAGTATGCTTATTCCCATTCATCTGGGATATGCCTCTCTCTCCATACTGCTATGAGTATCCTCAGAAGCCATTTCTCCCCTATCTCACTCAGCACCTTGATCATGTCTGCTGTGACTTCATCTGAACCTGCTGTTTTCCCTGACTTCATTTGCCTTACTGTTGTTCATACTTCTTCTAGGGTGGGCTCTTTCTCTTCTCGCATCGTAAGCTGTATCTGGGGCAGTACTGCTTCTGTGGGGTTTTCTTCATTCAGAAACTGCTGGAAGTACTCCTTGCATCTGCCTTTGATACCCTGTGGACTGGTAAGCATGTTGTTGCTGGCATCCCTTATGAAGGGTGTCTGACTATCTTTATTTTTCTGTCTTTGCCTTGAAACCTGATATAGTTGTTTTGTGCCAGCTACTGAGTTACTTTCCTGAAACTGGTAGAGTGCCTCTGGTGTCTTGTTCTTTGCTATTACAACCCCTCTCTTAGCCTCTTTGTTAGCCAACCAGTATTCCTCCTTAGCCTGGTCTGTGTTTTATACCTTCCTCTTTTTCCTACACCCTTCGTTCTTTTGTTGACTTCTTGAACTTCTACATTTTACCACCAGCTTTCCTTTCCTACCTTATTTCCATACCTGTCTCGACCACATATCTGTTCCATAGTCCTCTCACATGCTGTTTTGAGGTGTTGCCATTCTTCTTCAACTCTGCATAGTTCCTCTTATACTGACGGTGCTAGAGCTCTGAGTAGTTCCTTGGACTCTTCTGCTTTCTCTTCAGTCAACTCCTAGGTCTTCAGCCTGGTCTCTGTTGACATTAGAGCTTTCCCTGACCACTGCTTGCAACTGGTTATCACAAACAGTGGTTTATGCTGTGGACAGATTGTTTCACTGGAGATGACTTTGCAATCTCTGATTGTACCCCAGTGCCATTTCCTTATTAAGAGGAAGCCTACATGAGTCGAACTGAGTTGAATTTTGGCCTCTCTTCTATGTGATCTTGTGACTATCTCTCTTGCTGAACCATGTGTTGGCCATCATCAAACCATTTGCCAGACAGAAGTCTAGAATGGCTTCTTCTTTTTTATTCCCATTGCCCCAACCATGTGGGCCTAGGCAGTCCTCATATCCTGTTCTCTCTGTCCTGATATGTGCATTCAGGTCACCTATTATCAATACCAATTCATGTTGTCCTGCTTTATCTAGTAGGTCCTGCAACTGCTGTCTGAATGCAGTCTTTTCCTCACTATCACAACCATGCTGGGGGGCAAAGACTGAGATTATGAATACTGCCCTGTCATTACACTGGAGTCTGATTGCTATGAGTCTGTCACTAATTCTGATGACATCCCTCACTGTCTTCTACAGAAGCTTCTCCCTCATGCCAATTCCCATAACATTTTTGGCCTGTCTTCCTCTTGAGTAGTAGACTCTGGATCCCAAGCCAAATGTCTTTGCCACACTGCCATTCCATCTTGCCTTCTGTATACATAAGATAAGCAAACCATCATGTCATCCACTTTCAAGCTCCATCTTGTCAGTGAACCTATATTGAGTGTAGTAATTCTTAGTTTATGTTTGGCAGTTTGATTGGTTTTAGACCCAGTTTTCGCTCAACAGGGCTACCCCAGGTAAACCCAGCTTGGCAACTGAACACTGGCCACCCAGTAACTAACTGACTTCCTGGGTTTTATGCTGGGCACACACATGGGCCAATAGGGGCACACACATCCCTCCCACTATTGGCATGGATCCCTGATGTAGGTGAGGTCCCCAACCCACTTATCACTGGCAAAATACACAGGCCCATTTGGTGACAATAGTAAACATGACTGAATCACTTACAGCCATAGTTTACACCATCAAGTGGCTAGCCCTGCCACAGCATGCAGTCTGTGGCCAGTGTTCTCCTATCTTGAGGCTACTGTGCACCACAGAAATGCCTGAAGTGGTTGGTCTATACAACACTTTATTTATTTATTTATTTATTTATTTAACATTTGTTGATCAGGAATGTCCGACTAGGACAAAGACTATTTTTAGCAGAGGTCTGGGGAGAAACACTCCAGATGCATGTCTTTGGAATGTGAGAGGAATTCAGAATACCCAAAGGAAACCCACATGAATGCAGGAAGGACATGCAGACTCCACACAGAAGGCACACCAGCTGTGAATCAAACTGGAGAACCTCTTACTGTGAGACAACAACATTAACTATTGCACCACTTCGCCCTATAGGGCATCATCCAGAGTTTGTGCCTGGCACGTAAAGCATTTAATGATGAGATTTGAAGGCCTTATTAATTCTTTTAAAATATGAGAATTTTTTAACCCACAGGCATAGAGGTATCAACTTTCATATTAATATTTGTAAGAGTTTCTTAAGAATCAAGATTGTGGAACAGGTTACCATATACTCACAAAATGTATATAAATTTAACATAGTTTAGACAGTTATATACACAGATGGGAGATGATGTTTTTAACCCTCATTTCACAGAGACAGTGTTCTTTGAAAGGCTTCCAGGCCTATGAGCACATATGATGTGCTTATGAACTCATCATTTGCACAGGTGGGTAACAGAGTCCATTTATAACTATAAAACGGGTCCGTATTAGATTGTTGAAACTCCGTTTACACGAATACGAAATCATCGACACGTATTGTGTGAAATATGTAATCATCGAATGTGTAAAACCGCGTAATTCGAAATGTCTAAGTGTTTTGGTTGGCCCATCTACAGTATAGCTCCGTAAAGTAAGTGTGCAATAGTTACGGACCTTAGAGTTAGGGTGCGGGTTAAGGTAAGTGTATAGATAGGTAGTGTGTGTAAGATTTAGTGTAGTGTTAGAAGTAGGGTTTTGTTAAATGTATTTATGTGTATTATTTATTTTGTTTGGGTATATCTCCATAGGGGAAGTGTGCGGTAGTTACGGACCTTAGGGTTAGGGAGGGTTTAAGGATAGTGCATAGATAGTTGTGTATGTGGGGTTTAGTGCAGGGTTAGAAGTTGAGTTTTGGTTCTTTACTTTAGGGTTAAGAGTAGGGTTTGGTTAGTGTATGTATGTGGTTTATTTATTTTGTTTGGGTAGGTAGTATGTAGCGAGTGGTGGGGTTGGCCGACTATGAACGTTCGATATTTTAAATTTTGCGGTTTAGTGCGTTCAGTATTTTCACGGTTCGAGTAATACGTGTCGCTGTTTTGGTATTCGATGTAATGGATTTTCGTTGAATTAATATAGACCCCTATAAAGCACCTAAGCAGATACATACAGTAAAAATAATACCTGCAAAAACACCAGACTGTGTTTACCAGTGCATAGGTTGGCCAAACTGTGCATCAGGTATAAGCAACCCAAGCAACAATGTACAAACAGCAGGGCACAATTATAATTTGCATAGGTGGGGAAGGGAGTGCAGGAATGCATGTCTTTCACAGGCAGGTGTGTGAGGTTATGTCCTAAGGTCTTATAAAATAAAAACTGCATTTAATTGTATGGTGAGAACTTACTTGGGAGGGGGTACTATTGTGCTGAATGGCCTAGGTCAGTGGGTTTGTGGGTGTGCCAGGGGCTGTGGTGGTGTGTGTGTGTGTGTGTGTGTGTGTGTGTGTGTGTGTGTGTGTGTGTGTGTGTGTGTGTGTGTGTGTGTGTGTGTGTGCACGCACATGTGCTTGTATGCATGTGTGTGTGTTTGCGTGAGACAACAGGGATACAACCTCAGCACATGATGCAGCACTGCACAATGGCCTACTGGACAGGTCCAGGACATGCTGGACAGAGAGTTCAGTTTTCTATACACATCCCTGCCCATGAGAGCTGTCACTGCCAGGAGTTGCACTGACTGTCCAACTACCTTGGCTAGATGTCACTGTGCTACCTGATCAACATCTGCTGAAAGACGTGTCAACATGAGGACTACCATGACCATGGGAGCATCCTCTCCTGAGTACAAACACATCCATAAATCATGTTGCAGCACATGCTACCACTGCAGGACTTGGATCTCACTAGTCCATGGCCAGGTCATCTAACATCTCAGAACATTGCAGATGGCTGTCCATGAGATCAGCCACTCTCTCTTGACAGATGACCCAGAGTAGACACTGCATATTGCAATGTGTAATTTATTCTATGCAATGAATCATACATTCAGTTTATGCACTCCAATATGTCAGTTTACACAGCCTGGATCACCCTCACAAGCTCTGCTGAGGCTCTGGTAGAACTCACCTATGCCTCTGCAAAGGCCCTGCACATATTTTGGGTACTGACACACCAAACGCAAGGAGAGGCCAGTAAATATATCTCTGAGCACCAGTACTAACCTCTTTGTGTGGACCTTCCCACCCACAACTACCAGATGCAGCTTCATATATATCTTTACTGGGGCACTACACTTCCCTGATCTACCTTCAACCTGTCCTGTCTCCGATGGCAGTGTATCCTGGGTATGCATTGCAATAGAGACTGTATTCACAGTCTGAGGAGGAGATGTGGGTTAATTCCACAGTGCTGGTGCCGGTGAAAGTTTCACCTGTAAATACACTGAAAGAAAACATATCCACTAAAAGTATGACCCAGCACCACAACTACACATGAAAATGATATTACAACTATAAAAATATGATATCAATGTATAACCCTGGCCATATCTTTTGCAGATGGATGTTGTACCTGGATGCAAGATGTACCTATGTGCCAAAAGTGAAACAGGTATTATTAACTGCAATGTGGCTAACAAGTAAAAAAATAGAAAGATATTGATAGAAGGACTGTATACCTGGGTCATCATCAGTTGAAATCCCCTGGCACCTATCTACTTCTGCTCCAACATCCAGCACCACACTGTGGAACTCCGTGGAGGTGATGCGACTGTTAAGTGAGGCCAGGAACTCCTCCATCTCTTTAAGTGGTGATTGAACAGATGGCCTACCATCCACCACACTATGTTCCTGTGCCATGGCCTTTGCTCTGGCAGCATGGATAATATTAACTACTAGGAAGTGAGCCATGTTATAATTTTTATCCCGACCACCTACAGGATCTCTGACAATGTGATGCCAAACACAGTCACAGAAGGCCCAGCCAGCAGAAGTAGAAGCAAGGAGCCATCTACCATGGACACAACAATACTCTGTAAATGTGAGCATTCAAGTGAATGTGGCCTTCTGTTATGTTTTTTTTTATATCATATCTCTGTTGGCATGGAAAGCACTCATATTAATAGATGTGACCTCACATGCGTGTCACAAATCCTAACATACATACTATAAGAATTGTCAAGCTGCTATACTTTAGTAAAATATGTGTCTCTATGAAATAATCTTTTCCTGACTGCCAGGCACTGTGTCCCAAGTGCAATTCTCCCAACTCAAAACTACCAGCACTTGAATGCAAGCTAACAAACATCATATGCCACCGTCTTGGTAGACATTCTTCACTTATGCCTGAGGTACACAACATTATGCTGCTAGGCACCTTTAACATTGATAATGTGTCTGTATTCTGCTGCTGCCAGCATACTTCCAATTTACCCCATCAGAGAGCTTTGCCCAGTACATGCAGATACACTTAAATGGAGTGGGATTCTAGGCATTACAGTAAATGGCACACAAAAATATATGCTTGTACAAGAGGTAGGATGTAAAAAACATGTTTTTTATGTAAACAGATAATTATAGTACTGGTGCTCAGAGATATGGTTATTGGCCTCTCCCTGAGGTCAGTGTGTCAGTACACAACATATGTGCAGGGCCATCATGGAGGTGTAGGCAAGTTCTACCAGAGCTTCAGCAGAGATTGTGAGGGTGATGCAGGCTACGTAAACTGACAAAGTCCTTTTTCTGTACTGCACTGATAGTCTATGGCTCTAGTCATGTTTTTATCATGTAGATTCCTCCTTCTGGGCATTATGAGCAAGTTCGTTAGGGCTCATCTCATTCCTGTTTCTTAATCGCTCAGTTTGCACGTCTAGTAAATCTGATAAAGATCATGTTGAATTTTACATGATTCCAAGAACAGATTACAGGGGTTGGGAAATTGTCTTCTCCGACTTCTGAAGTGCACTTCATTATTAGTAATGTTTCTCAACTTAACTTTTAAAAAGCCATGTCCATCACAATTCCACATCAAAAAGGTCTGTCGCACACTCAAATATTAGCATTATTTTTTATTGATATCCATGTTAATTATAATGAATAATATGAATTCAGCAAAATCATTTTTATAATTTATTTATTTATTTTTTATTTTATATTTGTTTACCAGTAGAGTCTGACTGGGCATAAAACCCTTTTTCAGCAGAGGCCCGGGGAGAAACTCTCCATTGTTAGTAAACTATTATGTTAGTAGAAAGAAAACTGTATAATACAATAAAGAAAAAAATAATAAGAGACATTCAAAACAGTAAAAAGACTAAAATGGAATAAATTGGTCAAGTAGGAGACAAGACCAATAATCTTGTATAACAATGCTTCTAGAAGACAGTTCTTACAGTAGTAGCAAGTAGTGACATTGTATACAATAAGAGTGCAATTACGATTTTAAGCTAGTTATACTTCTAATTTCAAGCGGTAAGGCATTCCACAGTTTATAAGTCTAACATGACACATTAACCATGCTGTGAGCTTACTAGATGCTTGTGTTGCTAAGCTGTTAGTAAGTGTACCACTCCACATGTTGCCCATTGGATTACCATTTTTATGAAAGCTGGTGTTCCACAATCTATTGATGGAAGGATGAGACCAGTAGTCATATTTCCTCTAACTGTGTGAAGATGGAGTTGCTCTTGAGCATTTCTTCTCAGTAGGAAACAGAGGGATGGACGGCCGCGCCTGTTTTTGTGCAAAGGCTAAAACTGCAAGGAGTCATTTGTTTACCATTACCAGGAATTTTTTTTCCTGAGATCTTTGAGGGTGAGTTGTATGGCTAGAGAGGGTAAAAGTAGTGCTCCTTTTAGGGCACAAAGGTGGTGTGAGGAGGACTCCAAGATTTTTCAGAACATCCTCCGTAAGCAGTAAAAATGAAGATTTTCACAAGAGGGCTATACCAGGTTACAGTATAAGGTTGACATCTAGAATAGTTCAGCCAAAGCTGATATCGATGTTACAGTTATCCCAATTATTCAGGGAAAGGCATATAGAATCAACATTTCTAATTGTCCTGTTCGATTCTCAGCTAGAGCGTCTTCTGTGTGGAGACATGTGTGAATGGGCATACCTTCGTTGAAGGTTGTGCGTCAGGGCTGGCAATTCGGCAAGTAAAAATCTACTGCCAATCATTAGCAGACCAGAGTTCCACTGTGGCAACCCCTAACCGGGAAAAGCTGAAAGACACAACAACAACCATACTAATTCCACTGAGGAATACCAGTACTGATAGATGTTATCCTGCTGTATAAATGTTATTAACCAAAATATTTACTTGCTACCTGTCACTATATAAACCATACAATCTGAAAATCCAAAGAATAGTATGCATCTGTATAAGTTTACCCAACTTATAACTATACCAACTTGATACAGCAAAGGCACATCCAGAAAATCAACCTTTGATTGAATCCTAATATCCCATTCAAATAAAATAATATTGTCCCATGGAAGTCTGTCAGATAGCCTCAGTGATCACTTGCCAAGCTGCACGATAAGGTACCAAAGCAAAACCCCAAAATACATCATTACAGCCTGGTAAGAAAACTTTCTATTTTTATGAAGGCGCTTTTATTAATACACTACATCTCCTTAACTGTGAGTCACTAAAGACTCTTCCAGTTGATGATGATGTCTCCAAGTTTAACAAAATATTCCTAGGTGTTCTAAATGCACTAGCCCCTGCTCATAATAAAAACAGTCAAACCCAACCTAGCCAGTGGCTGTGCTAGAAACTAAACAACTCATGAAATAAAGAGATAAAGAACGGAATGTCTGGACAAATAATAAAATAAAACAGTTCCTGCTTTGCTAGCATATTTTTCCATAGCATGGGGACTTTATTTTCAGATATGGATTGATATAACAGAACTGAAACTGGAAAACTGGATATGTAATAGTCTTAACTTACTAACAGCTTAGCAACACGTGCATCTAGTAAGCTCACAGCATGCTTAACGTGCATCATGTTAGACTAGTAAACAACTTGTCACCAAGGAAACCTCTTATCAGCCCATGAAACATATATACTAACAATCCAGAACTGTTACGGGCTTCAGTCAAACTGTTAAATCCAGGACAAACTACATAGCCAACACCAAACACACAGAAACAAAATGATACCATTGCCAACCAATTCAATACCTATCTTATACGGACAGTACAGGTATTAACCAACCAGGCAACTAATCAAGATTTTGAGGTCCCTACTTCAATAAAATAACCTCTTTTAGCATTTCTTCTTCCAACCAGTTCCTACAGATACCATCAAACAAAACCTCAAAAAAATTAAAGCCTACTACAACTGCTCCTGACAAGCTACCTGGTCTATATCTTAAAGTAGCAGTTAAGACTACTGCATATCCAGATTCAGTTCTGTTAAATCGATCCATATCTGAAAATAAAGTCTGCATGCTATGAAAAGAAATCATTCATTATTCTACTGCACAAGAGTGGAATCAATACATCTCTTTTAAACTATAGGCCAATTGCCATTGCATCTCCCGTATCAAAAATATTATAAAATGCATTCACATGCAGCTTCTCAACTGTCTAATAGATAACCATCTTCTGCCTTTAACCCAGTATGGCTTCCATCCTTATCACAGCACATCTTCTGGTTTGTTGAATTGTGTTAATACTATCAACACCCACAGAAATGCTAGAAGCCTAGTTTCCACCATCTTCCCACACTTATCCAAGGTTTTTGATTCTCTGTCCCACCAGAAACTCTTAGATAAACTCTCATCCTTAGTGCTCACCAACTCTTCACTATAATGGCTCCACAGCTACCTCTCAAACAAAGCAGAATTAGTGACATGGAAAAATGATTTCTCGGCCTTCTTGACATTAAGTATTTGTGTCCCACAAGGATGTATATGACGCCCCATGCTTTGTAACATATTCATCAATTAGCTCAACACTGCTGCAAAAATGCTGCTGTACTTCAATATGCTGATGACTCCATCCTAATCTACTCTGCCAAGTCTCTCTCCCTAAACTCCAAGACCTTACACAACAATTCTTATCAGCTGAGACACAGCTAAATAATTTACAACTACCTCTAAATCCCCCCAAAATAAACTACTATTTACCCCAAAACACGTTTCTACCAAAACAACAAGATTTAGTGTTGTTTCTGCCAAAAACACCATGATAGAACTAGTAAACCACAGAAAATGACTAGGTGTCATCATAGATAACCAGTTGAACTTCAACCATTATGTATTATGCACGGTTAAAAACCTAAAAAAAAATAGGTACATTATGCCAAGTAAAAATCTACCTCATTGACATAGCCAGGGGATATATAGCCCTTATTTTCTTACTGCCATCTCTCCTCTATGCAGGCCTAATCTTCACTTACTTTCAAGTCTTACAACTGTTCACACTTGAGCAATGTTAAAATAAAACAGCCAAATTTGCAGTAAACTATAACAACAGAACTTACCACTGCCTAGCACTTAACTAAACTAGTAAGAACTACCACATCACCTAACTATTTTTGAGCTAGCTACAATACACAGATTTCTGTATAATCCAGAAAATTGTCAACCCCTTAACAACTTAATAAAGCATTACTCCCCCAGTAGAACATTATGCTGCAGAGAAAACATGCTTATCACTATAACCAAATCATCTAATACTACAAGAGTACTGGGAGTCACTTCAACTGTGACTATCACCTACAGCCAAGGTTTTACACCACCAGGTGAATAACAGTGCTTCAGTAGTTCTTCCACACCACACAATCACATGTACACTCACACCTATGGCCAAGTTACAGTGTCCAATCCACTCACCATTTCTTTGAATTTCTAAGCACTAATCACATGATCTGTTACCTATCTGACTATAAGGTAAGTACTATATTATTATGGTTCTAATGGCACTTTAAGGTGTGAGATACGGTAGCCCTCCATCCCTCTGTTTGTGGCTGAGAAGAAATGCTCAACAGCAACTCCATCTTGAGACAGGTAAAGAAAATATGACTTCTCTACTGAGTATAGTCATTTGGGAAGGACGACCCCACTGCTTCTTTGATTTTGGACACTTCTCCCAACCCCATCTCATCAGCTCATTCTACTGAGTATATTCATTTGGGAAGGACGACCCCACTGCTTCTATGATTTTGGACACTTCTCCCAACCCCATCTCATCAGCTCATTCTACTGAGTATAGTCATTTGGGAAGTACGACCCCACTGCTTCTTTGATTTTGGACACTTCTCCCAACCCCATCTCATCAGCTCATTATACTGTGTACAGAGAAGTCATTTGGGAAGGACTACCCCACTGCTTCTTTGATTTTGGACACTTCTCCCAACCCCATCTCATCAGCTCATTCTACTGAGTATAGTCATTTGGGAAGGACAACCCCACTGCTTCTTTGATTTTGGACACTTCTCCCAACTCCATCTCATCAGCTCATTCTACTGTGTACAGAGAAGTCATTTGGGAAGGACGACCCCACTACTTCTTTGATTTTGGACACTTCTCCCAACCCTATCTCATCAGCTCATTCTACTGAGTATAGTCATTTGGGAAGGACAACCCCACTGCTTCTTTGATTTTGGACACTTCTTCCAACCCCATCTCATCAGCTCATTCTACTGAGTATAGTCATTTGGGAAGGACGACCCCACTGCTTCTTTGATTTTGGACACTTCTCCCAACCCCATCTAATCAGCTCATTCTACTGTGTACAGAGAAGTCATTTGGGAAGGACGACCCCACTGCTTCTTTGAGTTTGGACACTTCTCCCAACCCCATCTCATCAGCTCATTCTACTGTGTACAGAGAAGTCATTTGGGAAGGACTACCCCACTGCTTCTTTGATTTTGGACACTTCTCCCAACCCCATCTCATCAGCTCATTCTACTGTGTACAGAGAAGTCATTTGGGAAGGACGACCCCACTGCTTCTTTGAGTTTGGACACTTCTCCCAACCCCATCTCATCAACTCATTCTACTGTGTACAGAGAAGTCATTTGGGAAGGACGACCCCACTGCTCCTTTGATTTTGGACACTTCTCCCAAACCCATCTCATCAGCTCATTCTACTGTGTACAGAGAAGTCATTTGGAAGGACTACCCCCCTGCTTCTTTGATTTTGGACACTTGTCCCAACCCCATCTCATCAGCTCATTCTACTGTGTACAGAGAAGTCATTTGGGAAGGACTACCCCACTGCTTCTTTGATTTTGGACACTTCTCCCAACCCCATCTCATCAGCTCATTCTATTGTGTACAGAAAAGTCATTTGGGAAGGACGACCCCACTTCTTCTTCGATTTTGGACACTTCTCCCAACCCCATCTCATCAGCTCATTCTACTGTGTACAGAAAAGTCATTTGGGAAGGACTACCCCACTGCTTCTTTCATTTTGGACACTTCTCCCAACCCCATCTCATCAGCTCATTCTACTGTGTACAGAGAAATCATTTGGGAAGGACTACCCCACTGCTTCTTTGATTTTGGACACTTCTCCCAACCCCATCTCATCAGCTCATTCTACTGTGTACAGAGAAGTCATTTGGGAAGGACTACCCCACTGCTTCTTTGATTTTGGACACTTCTCCCAACCCCATCTCATCAGCTCATTCTACTGTGCACAGAGAAGTTATTTGGGAAGGACTACCCCACTGCTTCTTTGATTTTGGAAACTTCTCCCAACCCCATCTCATCAGCTCATTCTACTGTGTACAGAAAAGTCATTTGGGAAGGACGACCCCACTGCTTCTTTGATTTTGGACACTTCTCCCAACCCCATCTCATCAGCTCATTCTACTGTGCACAGAAAAGTCATTTGGGAAGGACTACCCCACTGCTTCTTTGATTTTGGACACTTCTCCCAACCCCATCTCATCAGCTCATTCTACTGTGCACAGAAAAGTCATTTGGGAAGGACTACCCCACTGCTTCTTTGATTTTGGACACTTCTCCCAACCCCATCTCATCAGCTCATTCTACTGTGCACAGAAAAGTCATTTGGGAAGGACTACCCCACTGCTTCTTTGATTTTGGACACTTCTCCCAACCCCATCTCATCAGCTCATTCTACTGTGTACAGAGAAGTCATTTGGGAAGGACTACCCCACTGCTTCTTTGATTTTGGACACTTCTCCCAACCCCATCTCATCAGCTCATTCTACTATGTACAGAGAAGTCATTTGGGAAGGACTACCCCACTGCTTCTTTGATTTTGGACACTTCTCCCAACCCCATCTCATCAGCTCATTCTACTGAGTATAGTCATTTGGGAAGGACTACCCCACTGCTTCTTTGATTTTGGACACTTCTCCCAACCCCATCTCATCAGCTCATTCTACTGTGTACAGAGAAATCATTTGGGAAGGACATCCCCACTGCTTCTTTGATTTTGGACTCTTCTCCCAACCCCATCTCATCAGCTCATTCTATTGTGTACAGAGAAGTCATTTGGGAAGGACTACCCCACTGCTTCTTTGATTTTAGACACTTCTCCCAACCCCATCTCATCAGCTCATTCTACTCTGTACAGAGAAGGCATTTGGGAAGGACTACCCCACTGCTTCTTTGATTTTGGACACTTCTCCCAACCCCATCTCATCAGCTCATTCTACTGAGTATAGCCATTTGGGAAGGACTACCCCACTGCTTCTTTGATTTTGAACACTTCTCCCAACCTCATCTCATCAGCCCATTCTACTCTGTACAGAGAAGGCATTTGGGAAGGACTACCCCACTGCTTCTTTGATTTTGGACACCTCTCCCAACCCTATCTCATCAGCTCATTCTACTGTGTACAGAGAAGGCATTTGGGAAGGACTACCCCACTGATTCTTTGATTTTGGACACTTCTCCCAACCCCATCTCATCAGCTCATTCTACTGTGTACAGAGAAGGCATTTGAGAAGGCCAACCCCCTTAGTTTCTTAATCTTGAATTATCTTCTGTTTCCTTCTTCTCCACTTTAAAAAAATTACATTTTATTCAGCTGCTTGTTTTCTTCTGACTTTATTACCTCATTTTGCTACGCTGCTTGCTCTTAAGTGTTCAAGTGCTTTTATTCTGCTGCATTTATTACTGCTTGCTAGTAACTTGATTAAATTTGTCTGTCATTCTAAGCCTCTTAGATTTGGTTTTAGCACTTGGGCTTCAGACAGTTATTTTACATTTAAGAATGATTTGTGGTTTTGTGGACAAACCCTTATCAAAACCCTATCTCCATAAGTCTGTCCAAGTTTTCAGAACACTATGTCTAGGCAATTCTCATCAGTTTCTCCTGCCTTCCTGGTTGACATGGGCATACTGAGACAATGTAGCAACTGCCCCATGTTCACTGACAGCCCTCTTCTCCTAGCACATAATTCTTCTACTTGCGAGAAATGCATCTACATCAGTAACCTGGAATCCATGCTCTCTCGTGCCACAGTCAGTACTCCTGACAGAGAGGAGATTGCCAGCACAAACACCACACCACCCACATCACATAGCCAAGCACAACACCCACCCACCTATGCAGAGGTCCTCAATAAAAACTTACCTAAGCAGCAGAGACCTCCAAAACACACTCACAAACATTCCACACATAACACCAAACACATCACACCCAGCTGACAACATATCAGTGTCTCACAAACACAGCCCATAACGCATAACAATAAACCAAACATACTAGTCATTGGTGACTCAATTGTGAGACACACCGGTGGATGCCCCCCTCACTAGGCTCTACAAGGAGAAGGACACAGTCAGTCTGTCAGGTGCCAGAATCCACCACATCACGCATGCACTTAAGTCTCTCCACAACAGATACAAGTATGACTCTGTCATTGTCCATGTTGATGAGAATGACTTGAGATGTACCTCCCTGGACTATATGAAGAGAGACATGATTGAGCTCTCAGAGTATGTGTCCCAGACAGGTATGACCCTAGCCCTAAGCAGCATCATACCTTCACCAAGAATGATACCACAATACCAACAGAAAATAATTGACTTCAACAATTGGGTTAGTTTCTGGTGACATCCCAAGGGGATCCAGTATCTGTCTGCCTGGGATGACATTGTTGACAGTCCTTGATACTTTGACAGAGATGGCCTCCACCTGTTACCCCTGAGATTCCGGATTCTGGCCAAGGCTCTTGCCTCCCCCATTGTGCCTTTTTAGGCAATGTCCCAAAGACAAATCTTCCAACATAAAAGAGCTGTAAAAAAGCAAATTGAAGGTCATGCTGCTTAAAGCTAGGACCCTTAACCTGAAAATGCACTCACTGGAGGCTTTCCTCACACTGGAAGATGCTGGCATCTGTGCAGTCAATGAAACTTGGTTCAAGGCTGCAGAGCACACCCCAGTCTTACCAGGCTATACCTCATTCCACACATTCCAACCCCAAAATGAGGTTGGGAAGACTAAGTGTAGTGGAGTCCCTAGCTTCATTAAAGACAAGCACATCGCCAGACTGCTTTGCCAGCATGAAGCACTAGAACTACTCCAGGTGCAACTGACAGTTGGCAAGACACCCATCCAAGTCATAGCCAGATATAGACCCCCCTCCCTACATGACTCAGGACACCCACTCCTCCTACTTGAACCTACTTGACTCCACCAACATACCCCATAACACCCTGATCCTTGGTGACTTCAATTATCCCACCATAGACTGGGTGAACTATTCCTGCACTAATGCACTCACCCAACGATTCCTTGACGTAATCAGTTCTAATGCACTAGACCAGCTCGTCGAATCCCTCACAAGGGGAGATAACATTCTGGACTTGGTTCTCACCAAATGGGTGACCCCTTCACCCATACTTACTCCCATAGTAAGCTCTTCCCTGGAGAGATCAGATCATTGGTCTGTCTCATTCGAAGTTTCTATCCCCCCCCCCCAGCCATAACCAGGGTAAAAAAACTTCCTAAGGGAGGTTATCAGTAGGTTCACACCACCGCTTCCCTCAGAGGATGTAGACAACTATGCTGAACAGTACGCCAATCCTGTATGCAAGCACCTGTACAACTGCATGGACTCAGCCATACCCGGCAGAACTAAAACCTGCTTCTCAAGGAAACAGAAACCTATCTGGTGGGCATCCTCTATCAACAGGTTTTACAACAAAAGGAAGAAACTGTTATCCAAGGGTAAAAAGGCACAAACTCCCAACTGGAAAAACTCCCTCCTTAGCCTCAACAAGCAAATTAAATCACTAGTGAAAACCACCAAAGCCAATAATGAATCAAAACTAGCCTCTGAAACAAGGGGAAACCACAAAGCCTTCTTCAGTTACATCAAGAACCTCCATGGAAAGCCCAGGTTTGTTTCAAATTAGTACTTAATGGCACCACTTACACTGATCCTGTTGACTTAGCCAACTTGCTAGCAGATAAGTTCAGCACAAACTTCACCCCCTATCCTCCCCAAAGGCCGATTCAACATCCCCAATACTTGTCCCGCTCCTCACATCTCTGTAGATCAAGTGTTAAAGGCCCTATTTAAGGCAAAGAACACAGCTTTCATGGGACCTGATAGTATCCCAGGCTGCATTCTGCACCATCTCCAGCAGAGTGGGGAACTGCCATTGTTATCTCCTTGCACAAAGGTGGTGTCACTACTGACCTTGGAAACTATCACCCCATTAGCTTGACAAGTCTGACCTATAAAGCCATGGAGCGTATTATTATGGACTTCATAAACAAGGACATAGGCAGTCTACAAGCACTTGACCTCACCCAGTTTGGATTCGTCAAGGGCAGATCTTGCCTGTTGTACCTGGTTGACTTTTTTGAGACCATCACCAAGGCCCTGGATGAGAGAAAGTCAGTACACACAGCTTAACTTGACTTGGCCAAAGCCTTTGACAAAATCCCCCACTCAGGCATCATCGAAAAGCTAACACAACTTAGCATAAATCCCTTTCTCATTAGGTAGATGGCAAACTGGCTCACCAATAGGACCCAAGAAGGTCAAAATAGGTGCCTCCACCTCCAAAAGCTGATCTGTCACTAGTGGTGATCCCCAGGGATCTGTCCTGGGACCCATACTGTTTGGCATCCGCATCTCAGAGGGAAACCACAAGTTTGTCCCAGGAGTTCCACCTGTGTCCCTCATTGACAGGGGTGACAGGTTCTGACTGAGGTTTCTCTTTTGGGGATAAACACTTGGTTAGGCTTGTAAGTGCCCCAGGGCCATTAGCCTAGTAGACTCCTAGGATCCTATGATCCTATGACCACTGCTCTCATCCTTCCATCAATAAATTGTGGAACACCAGCTACTACACCTCTTCAAATGCTCAGTGTTCAGCATCTCCTTCACTCTTTTTAATTTCTCCAAATTTTTTGGGTTTATAATACCATGACAGGAATGGACCCCATTCCTATGTTAAAGTATGATAAAAGTTCATGAAATTAGTATTGTCTCAATCTTTGATGCCATCCAAAAGTGGTCTTTGCAGCACTCGCAATGTGCCTAGTAAAGACCCCTTCTGCAATTCGTACAGGGTTGTATGGATTGGTAGCATATCTTAATACGATTGTAGTTTCTTTTTTATAAGACCTGTTGCTCCTACTACTATTGGAACTGTCTGAGTATCTTTCTTCCACATTGCTCTTGTTTCTGCCTGCAAATCCTGATATTTTATGACTTTGTGTCTCTCTGTATGCAAGACACTGTAGTCAATGGGTGTGGTGATTTCAATGAGCAATGCTACTCTTGTCTTCTTTTCTTGGACCACTATATCCAGTTTTCTAGCACCTATCTTTTGAACTGTTGGTATTGTGTGATCTCATATGATGTAGAGATTCATTTTCTATGATGCTTTGTGGCTCATGTTTCCAGTGTTTTCCAGCCACTTCAGTACCATCATGTTTGCATAATCCCCAGTGCAACAGTCTTGCCACATTATTATGCCTTTCAGTATACAGTCCTTCTGCCAATAGTATGTCACAACCAGCAACAAGGTGTGCGACTGTTTCCAGTTCAATTTCGCAAAACCTACATTTTTCTGTTTCTCCCACATGTTCAATGGACTTTGTAAACCAACATGTGCGCAGCCCACTATCTTGGGGCACCAATATTAACCTTTCAGTTTTTGGTTTGAATTTGCCTGTCCTTAACCATTCCTGGATTCGTTACTGATCAACACGAGGTTCTTCCAGAAGTTTCAATACTTGCAAATATACTTATGCTTTTTCCACATTTCTTGCCTTCTCATCTGGTCCTTCCCCTTATACTCTTTCTTTGTTTTTTGGCACATTCAGTTGCTGTCTGATTTTTATCTGCTTCTGGTTTGATTTCTATTCCTGCTTGACTCTGATATGCTTCTGCTAAATTAAGTAGAGAAGTCAACTTGGATTTATTCTCCTCATGTTTCAAAACTTTCACTACATTTGGGTCTTGTGAGGTCAGCAGATATGTGTGGAGTCTCACAATTGCAGATCTATACATGTAATCAATTTCAAGGAGGCCTATCCCTCCTTCAGAACAGGGAATATATAATCTTGGTATACACTGATTTTTATAAAACATTTGGTGATCATGAAGCATCCTTATTGTTTTCCTATCTAATCTATCCAACACGTTTTGGGACCAATCAATCACTACAAAATTGTAGATAGGAAGAGCAAATTGGTTTATAGCTTGGATTTTGATCCTAGATCATCTCCCAAAAGTACAAGTATCGTTTATACTGTAGATGTAAAATGACAGTATCAGTGCAGTGACAAGTCTGTTACTAATAAGGCAAAACTAGCAGAACAAAAAAGTAACTGGAACCATGAGCAGGGATAAAACAACAGTTGTTTGTTCAAAAAGTATGAAGTCCACAACTTACTTGAAAAGTTGCTTTTTTAAAAAAGTAACAGATGTTTATTCCAAAAGTTTAAAAGTTTAAAATCCACAGTGTGCTGTTATTTTTTAAAAAAGCAACTTTCCAAGTAAGTTGTGGACTTTTTTTCTTTTTGAACAAGCAGCTATTGTTCTATCACTGCTCGTGGTTCCAGTTACTTTTTTGTTTTGCATAGTTTATACTGTAATAGCTGTCTTTATTTTCATTTGAATGCAATCTAATTAGCAAATTTATGTGTAATTTTTAATATATATTACTTAATGTCTGTTCATGTATATCATTGAATGTCTGTTTAAAAATGTTTGTAATATATTGGAGCATTTCTCCCTGAACCTCCAATGAAAAGTTTTTTTTTTACTAAACCTAGACGGACAAATACAGTAAACAAAATCAAAATAAATAAAAATAAATAAAATCCCAATGCATAGAGAAACAGTGCCATTACCAGTATAGTGACTTGTGGTACTGTAAGCCTGATTAGCTTGGCTGCTTGAAACAATTTAACTATCCATACACCCTGCCAACGCATAGCAATATACACTTTTTCATTCTGCTCTCTTTAACTCCAGCCACAGCAGTGATTAAAAGGAACATGGAGATGAATAGGGACAGCCTAGAATGTCTTACAGAGCACCGGTGTTAAGTACAGATGGTATTGTGAAAGATTTGTCTGTCTGCAAAGTGACAGGTAACAAGTAAATATTATGGTGAATAACATTTATACAGCAGGACAACATCTATCAGTACTGGTATTCCTCACTGGAATTAGCATAGTTGTATGAAGTTAGAAATTTTAGAGCAGTAGCAGTGGTGCAGCAGTTAGTGTTGCCACCTCACAGCAAGAGGTTCTCTGGTTCAATTCTTGGCTGGGGTGCCTTCTGTACGGAGCCTGCATGTCCTCCCTGTGGTCGCGTGGGTTTCCTACGGGTGCTCCGGTTTCCTCCCACATCCCAAGACATGCTGTAGGTGGATTGGACACTCTAAATTCACCCTAGGTGTGAGTGTGTGTGTGTGTGTGTGTGTGTGTGTGTGTGTGTGTGTGTGTGTGTGTGTGTGTGTGTGTGTGTGTGTGTGTGTGTGTGTGTGTGTGTGTGCCTTCTGTGGAAGGTTGGGCACTGGGCTGGCAACTCAACACCGTAAAATTCCACTGCCAATCATGAGCGGACAGGTGATCCGCTGTGGCGACCCCTAACCGGGAAAAGAAGAAGTATGAAGTTAGAAATTTTGATTCTGCATGCCACTCCCTGTATAACTGGAAAGTGGCTTAACATGTTAAGTTGATGTGCACTACAACTGGTTAGATGGCTGTAGGTTCAATCCCCCATACAGACACATACAAAAAAAAAATGAACAAAAATCCTGCTATCAGGACATAATTTTTACTGTCAAAATACATAAACTAATAACATTGTAAATAAAATGGTTGAAAAGCTGGTGTAGGTCATATTATCAGAAGATTATTTTTCTTCACTGTATTTTATGAGTATGTTTGAATAAATGGTTAAGAATCCTATTTCATTATTTTTGTATGTCTCTTTCCCCACCCTCTTTGTCCCAATCTTTTAATGATTCTTGATTGATGTAACTCTTAAAAGAAACAGTGCCATTATCAAATATTGGGGAGCATCAGAGGAATTGGGTCTGACATGAGAAAAAGAAAAGGAGAAAGTATTCACTATATACTTCATAGAATCTGACAAATATGAAGTCTGGAAACTAGTAAGGATACCATCAGCTAATCCCACAATTGCAAGCTTTTATGAAGTAGATCATTTACCTGATGAAATACTCTTTAAAGATCAGTGAATAATGCTCCCACCATGAAACTGTTACCCATAATTTAGTAAGTAGTGTGTTCAAGACAATGCAGAGCAGAAAATGTGCTATAATTCTTCTAAATACTTAAGTATCCCATATATACTGTTATAGTCTTGTAAATGTTGATAAGCAATATTCTCTTGCTGAAAGTTTAACAAAGGAATAAAAGACAAGCTGAATTGATGGAGATTTGTTAGTTGATAGGAGTATGATAACTTTATTCCAACAGTTAGTGATAATATCACTATCTAAGGATAATATTAAAGGTAAGGGG
This sequence comes from Protopterus annectens, assembly GCF_019279795.1. Classification (NCBI taxonomy): domain Eukaryota; kingdom Metazoa; phylum Chordata; order Ceratodontiformes; family Protopteridae; genus Protopterus; species Protopterus annectens. Next base: position 223,624,333 of record NC_056732.1, on the reverse strand, counting down.
ATGGTATAAAAATAAAGATAATTTAAGAAAGCAATACTGGAGACAGTATTGAGGACAGTAGAATTTCCCTGATAAGGTTTTAAGCAGTATATGTGCATGTTCCTAGAAAATCTCTCTAATGGGAAATTTAAGGTACAGAATTAGATGGTATATAGTACAATTAGATAAGTCAAGCATTGGGTTAGATGGTCTGCCACGAGAGGTAGAAAAAATGGTCTTTTGGCAAGTAGCACTACCAATGTAACAGGTGGGGATTACCTGTCCAGTGTAAGGAATTTGGAGAAAATGAGTCTTCAGAGTTGACTAAAAAGTTCTTACTTTGTGTCTAGTAGGAGTTTGAGATAGATAAGATAGTGTTCATAGGTTCATAGATTAGTACTAGGCTACCTACCCATGTTGACAATTTTAAGCCCAGCCAAATAGCCCATGTGAGAATCAAGCCCTGCACCTTGTATCTGTAAGGTAAACACCTTAACCATTATGCCAATCCCCCCAAGTTTTGGAGGCTCTCACTGAAAGTTGCTTTTCTAAGTTATGTGGCTATTTGTGTTGATCTCCTAAGATGCTAGAATGTTTGCAAAAACACAGAAGATGTGTAACTTTCCACGAGACCAGGATTTGTCTGTTAACTCCGTATAATCCTTGTCACCCTGAGTATCAAAAGCCAGTACGGTTCTCTGTCTCCAACTTTTAGTGGTAGGTCTGGTGCATCTAAATCTATAAGAAGAGTACATGACTTTAGAGTTTATAAGCAGCAGTACTCCACAGTGCTAGAGCTATGACAATTTCAGAAAATAGGATAGCAAAAATATTTAAAGATAATAGGTAGCTGTTTTGGAGTAAGAATTCAGAGTCAGCCAGTTTGGCCTCTCACTACTTAGTTAGACATCCAGCTGCTTAACTGCTGTAACTGATAGATATATATATATATATATATATATATATATATATATATATATATATATACACACACACACACACACACACAGACACACACCAATGGATGTACTTTAGAGTGTCGAAAAAACACTTACGCTAAATTCAAAACATCAAGACCACTTTGCCGAAACAGCATGTTTTCGAACACCCAGAACATCACAATTTCATTCCAGGAAATGAACCACTCGTCCACCAACACAGAAAAAACAAACCAAAGCAAATCAAACCCACCCATGTGGGGGGATTTACCCCCACACCCCCCCAACTAAATATGCCAACTCCGAGATTGCACTATAGTGGAAAAAAGGGTAAAGTTCACCATGGTGGCCCAGTGATTCCTGGTGTTCAATAACATGCCATTTCGGCAAAGTAGTCTCGACGTTTTGAATTTAGCATACGTCATTTTTCAACAATATAAAGTAGCTCCATATATATATATATATATATATATATATATATGGATAATTTTTACAGCAGCATATTTAATGAGTCTTCCATCAATCCTGTCATGACCATGCAGCTACACAATAGGCTTTATATGTGTGTGTGTGTGTGTGTGTGTGTGTGTGTGTGTGTGTGTGTGTGTGTGTGTGTGTGTGTGTGTGTGTGTGTGTGTGTGTGTGTGCTTTAATTAGGAAGCATTATAATGATTGTCATTATTCTTACATTTTTTGTGGACCAAACATCTATACAAATCTTTTATAATTATGATACATATTTTCCCATATGATGTTCATTTTTCATTTTAAAATTTTCAAGGTTTTTTCTCCAGCGTATCTATCTAGTTTGCTTTCTCTATAAATTTCCCTTTTTTCATACCTCATCTCTTCTTCTTTTATTTTACCAAACATTTTTAATAAATAACAAGAATAAAAAGTAGTAGATAACTCCCTAAACCCTCTACTTCATAAGATGTGCACAGACTTATTCTTTTCATTAGAGTTTTTCTGATTGCTAAATCACCCTAGAACCAAATTTTAATTAACGCAGCTGATTGACAGTTTTTTGCCTCATGTCTGTTGCTTGCTGTGATAAGCTCAGGTTCTAAACATCCATGTACTGGATAAGACATGTAGAGAAAATTTATGGGAGAAAGTTGATGGATGGTTAGACATATGGATAGATGGGAATGGAAGGATGGATGGATGGATGGATGGATGGATGGATGGATGGATGAATAATCTCTAAGACTAAAGATAGACAAAACTGTAGCCACATATGTAAATATAAAAAAAATGTCTTCCCATGCATTAAACAAAAAAAAAGTCTTGCCATGAGATCTTGTTTTTCCCTAATCTGATGGCTATACTAAGGGCAGGATTCAATAAATTGTACACAGTTCTCTAAAACTGTGTGTGCTTCATGGTGCAACACACACACACACATATACACATACACGATAGCGTGCCAAGCTGTATTCAGTAATTGACTCTACACGATGTGTAGAGTTGCGCAAACATGGTGAATACCTGGGCATTCTAATTACAGTATAAGCAGCTGAATTGTATGCTAATCAACCAATCCAGGATGGTGGAACTATTCAAAAAGTAATAAAGCAATCATGTACACTTAATGTAGCCTTTGCCTTGTATTCCAAAAGCCACAGAAACTACACTAGAGGATAAGAATGTTAAGAGCTACTGCTGCTCTTCAGCATGTGTATGTGCAACAGGCTCAAGTCTATGCTACGGCTGCTGATGATAGATCTCAGGCAGGAAGGAGAAGAGTGTTTCGACCCCATTTAACTTTTCATGGTCCACATGAAGTGGAAATAGTAGAGCACTACAAGGTGGATAGAGACACACTCCAGGAACTCTGCAACCTCTGTCATCCTTAACTGACATCAAGAGCAGACCAAGGGGAACCAATACCAGACAGTGGATGCCAAGGTATGGGTAGCTCTCAGAATTTTAGCTACAGTAACCTCCCAGAGACCAGAGGGAACATGCTGGGGGTGTCACGGGTATCAGCATCCAGCATACTACACCAATGCCTGAATGCTATGCTACAGCATGCCAGTGACTATATATATTTTCCCCATACCCCCCCCCCAGAGGACAGAGCTTCAACTGTACAGGATTTCTACCCTATATCACACTTCCCTGAAGTCTTGGGTGCCATAGACGACACACATATTGAAATCAAAGCACCACCTGGGGAACAGGGAAGGGTCTACATAAACAGAAGGGGCTTCCACTCCATTAACTGCAGGGTCATGTGTAATGCTAAAGAAGTCATCCTGAGTGTGTGTGCTGGCAATCCCAGCAGTTACCACATCTCCCATATCTGGAACAACTCACAGCTCTACCAGAGGTTTTCTGGGGGAGAGGATATCCCACAAGGCCATTTACTGGGGGATGCAGGGGATGCATTTGAACCATGACTGATGGCACCCATCAGAGATGCACACATACCCATGGAGGAAAGCTATAATGAGGCACACACTCAAACAAGAAATATCATATAGAGTGTGTTTGGGCTGCTGAAGTTAAGGTTTCGATGCCTAGATACATCAGGGGGTACCCTGCAGTATAATTCCAGTACTTGTGCCAAAATTGTCACTGTCTGTACTATCCTACACAATATTATCCTGAGAAAACAGCAGCAACAAGAATACCACAGGGAAGTAGCACACATTCCACCACCACTGGCAAGGGCACCACAGCCACAAGCAGGTGAGGTCTCAGAAGGGGATTCACCAGCTACTGCAGGTGTAGCTAGACATAGGTGTGCACAATATGCCTTCACTCTGGTCAAGAGGCAATAGACAGCACACATGCTAATCACCTAAGGGGTACAACTTTCATCCTATGAACATACATACAGTAAAATTGATGTCAGGCAATGTTCTCAGCCTTTACTTACCTATGTAATGGCTGTTTACTGCTAGCATCAGATAGAGTCAGACCAGAATTACAACAGTTGTAACTGCAGGACTATCAGGTAAGTGTTGAGCCTGGAACAGGAAAATAAATGGGTAAGAACAAAAATGAATGGCAGATACTTGCATACTGTTACTTGAAAACATACCTAGGTAGAATGTGTGTGAGTTGTCCAGTAATGACATCGATATGTGACAGGACTGACTTACGTTGATAGATTTCTGTCATTTATCAGCTAACATGCCTCATGCACCTAAAATACCCACAATAGAAAAAGCAGTCCAAAGTCTAATTATCCCTACATTCTCACAACTGGAGCAACAAGCCTCACTGATGTATCAATGATTTCAAGCTAGTAACCACAACAGTAAAAAGACTGCAAGTTGTTGCTGTTTTTATTTCAGCTTTTCCTGGTTAGGGATCGCCACAGCGGAACTCCAGTCCGCTAATGACTGGCAGTCGATTTTTACCATTCTGAGGTGCCAGCCCGACACCCAACCTTCAACGAAGGCACGCTTTCACACATATCTTTCGAATGCCACTCGACTGCAGGAAGGACATGCAGACTCCACACAGAAGGTGCTCCAGCCGAGAATCGAACAGGAGAACCTTTTGATGTGAGGCAACAATGCTACTGCTGCACCACCGGGTAAAAAGACTGCAAGAAATCAGTAAAAGTTTCAAAATAGCATCACTAGTACATATACTAAGCATTCAGATAGCTATGCATCCTGTGGAAAAACTACATATGTATCTCTGAAACCAAGAGATAGAAACAAGGATATGGCACAGTCATCATCATTTGCACAGGGCCGGGTTTGGGAGGGCAGGAGGCCAAGGCTGACACAAAATTAGTGAGTGTGTGTGAGCTAAAAAGACAGGCAGGTAGAAATGTAGCTAATTATTAAATGGCCACTTAGACAGAATGACCTGCAAGCCTCATGAATACCTCATATACCTGTAATATATGTGTGTGTGTGTGTGTGTGTGTGTGTGTGTGTGTGTGTGTGTGTGTGTATGTGTGTGTGTGTGTGTGTCTGTCTGTCTGGGCACTCATTGTGAAAGGTGTGTGTGAGTGTCTGCATGAACACAGCCAAGCTCTGTGCTAGCTCTATGTCCTGGCATGTGAGACAGGTGTAATCTGTGCGTGGTAGAGGTCTCAGTTCATTGTTTTCACCCCCGACCATGAAAACTGGCTCTTCCAGGAGTTGCATTGGCAAGTCCATGCCCATGGTCAGATGTGCTGGTGCTACCTGAATGTGAGCGATGTCTGCTGGAGAAGCTCTCTTCACAACTACGCCCAGGTCCATGACCCCATGGCCTGCCATGTCTGGGTGAACACTTCAACTACTAATGCAGTAGTGGAAGTGGTACCACTATAGGAGCATGATCAGGCATGGCCACATTATCTAACAGCAGATGATGTTATGGACCTATGGCATGTAGATGCTGTCCCCCCTCCCAGCAGATGTTCCATTACCGACATTGCCCGTTCCATCATGTCATTCATCCAATCCACTGAATCGGCCACATGGCAAAGACAATCAAGCACATCATCCTATGCCACATCTACAACCCTAAGCATGTTGTCAGAGGCCCTAGTGGAATGTGCTTGTGCATCAGTGACAGCCCTAAACATACATTGAGTGGCACATAATAACACACCAAGATCGGGTGGAGGGTGGGACAACAGGCCTCCTCTGAGCACCCCTACCAACCTTCCTGCGTGGCATCTCATGTACACTTTGGCTATGGTCAGAGTCAACTGGCACTGAAACCGCAGTAACCACACTACCATGATCAAGATTGTCAGCCTCAACCTGTCCACTATCTGAGGGCTCAGTGGAATGAGTATGCGTAGGCATACTGACGGTGTCTGAAGGAAATCCAGGGGATGTGTGAGTTACAACCACAGTGTCAGATTCAATCTCTGCACCCCCTGACTGTGCCTCACTTTATCCACCATCATTATCACAGCTTACCGACACTCCAACATCAGGTGGTAGGAGTACTGCACTTCCACTGTCAGTATCACCTGTGATATTAGCAAGAAACACAAGAATAGAATTAGTACTACACTAAATATTAAACCAATATAGGTGATAAAAAAATAACAATGGTCACACAATCGCAGATGGTACAGCAACACACATACTCATTACACACTCCTCACACATACAGATAATTATTTTTCTAAATAATGCTTAGTAAAAGGACAGCGCAGTGGTGCAGCGGTAATGTTGTCACCTCACAGCAAGAGGTTCTCTGGTTCAATTCTCAGCTGGGATGCCTTCTGTGCGGAGTCTGCATGTCCTCCCTGCATTTGTGTGGGTTTCCTCTGGGTACTCCGGTTTCCTTCCATGTTAAAAAGACATGCATCTCGAGCTTTTCTCCCCAGGCCTCCACTGAAAATTGGCTTGTTCCAAGTCGGACTTTCCCGGTTAACAAATGTTAAATAAAATAAGATAAATTAATTAATAATAAGCAAATAAACATTTGCTTTCCATGTGCAGATGTCACCACACTTTGCACAGAGGCTGGTCCTGGAAGAAATGAAGAAAGGAAATTACAGCAATTAAGCATCACAATAGCAATAACACAGGGGGACAGTGCATACGCAATCACATATATGAACTGTAAGAAATAGCTGAAACTGAAACTGGCTGAGACATCCACCCACACCCATGTGTACCAAACAACTCTCTTGTATAACCCTATTACTTATCAATAAGTATAGATACAAAAAAAAAAAAACATTATCACAGGAAGTAGTAGTCAAATTATATATTTTATTCTACAAGCAAATATAAATGCTGCCATATGTAAGCTTACCTGAAACCTGCTAGTGGTTCGCACTTGGTGTTCTAGCCACATCAGCACCAACATCAAGCACACAGAGCACAGTCACCACTGAGCTGTCTGGATCTCTGACAGTGGAAGGAACTCCTTATTTGGTGTCAGTGATGGCTCTGTAGCAGGACGCACTCCCCATACCCAGCTTTTCTTGGGCAACTGCAGCTGCACTCCTCCAGGCTGATGAAATCATATCAGTGGCCGGATGCCACACCTAATCATAATTTCGGCAGAGATCATCAACTTCGTTGACATCGTCGACTAACTGGCTCCAAATCTCCTAACAGTGATATCCCCACAGTCTCTCCATGGCATGTCAGAGCCTGTATTATGACCTCATTTTCTGCGTCACTGAAAGGGGGTTTTCATGGATTTGTAGACCTTAGTGCCACAATCCTATGTAACATAAAACAGAGAAGGATAAAACAGATAAATATCACATACCTAATGTATTTCTTACCAAAAATAATCAATCGGCATTTTGTCAATATTAAGCACTTGAAACACACCTTTCATTTAGTATAACTGAATGTTAGGTGGTTGTCCCACCTCCACTCAGACACAAACAAAGGCTTGTATAAACCAAGGAATACCACATAAGTAATGTATATATGATTTCAACAGAAATATCATGATGCCTACACATTTTCAAGAGAAAAGCTCTTAAAACACACTTTTCTTTTTGGACCACAGAATGGTAGGTGACTGCCCCACTCCCAAAACGCCAATCAAATGAACGTTTGTACAAATCAAGGAATACCACTGAAATAATGTATACATGTGTTCCACACTATTATCAGAATGTGTACACATTTACAATGCCAGTCACTTTTCACTGTGCACACCACTCCTATGGAGGCTGCCCTGGGCCATCTCAGAAGCATAACACCAGTGTCAGTGACATGTACATAACATTTCTCTCCTATAACACAGAACATTGAAAAATCAAATTTAAAAAAATATAGCTGTGCTGAAAGTATAACCTATCTTAGAAATGCAAATGCCTGTGCCAACACTGAAGTATAAGAAGTGCATACAGATAAAAGTTCCATTTTTCTTCTGGATATATAAATACATTTGTAACATTTTACATGTACAAAACTGTACAGAAATGTAGAATGTACTTGAATACTACAAGCATACCTTAGCAAAATTATAAGTCTTCTCTCCAAAGAAATCATGTTAAAAGGAATAGCGATCTTCTGCTTTGTCCAAATACACAAGTCTCTTCGCCTTCAAGTTCCCTTGCTCCACAGTCATCTTTCTATAGTGCAGATTCAGCCCTTTGAGCACTGTGAAGATGCAGATGAGGTATGAACACATTAGAATTGCTGAATACCAAACTTTTGACTTTGTGTAGCAGATGTAAATATAGTATATGCTCTGCACCATTGTTATTTGCTAATGGTTTGCAGCTGTGAATGATTAGTGTGAGAGAGAAGGAAAACACAACAAAAATTCAGACAGCCTAAACTGCAGTGAGTGTGTCAGTAGATCTATATCACAACATCGAATCAGGAAATGTCGAACAATCACATGAGCGAATATTCACATACTCTAAAATGGTATTGTGGGGGGCTGCGCCCCACCCCCCGCTAAATATATATTCCTACTCCGAGATCGCACTACAGTGAGGAAATGGCAAAAATCCCGGTCTTCCCTGTACCGCAAAAAAAATTCATAAACTTCGAGGATGTGAATATTCGCTCATGTGAGGGTTTGACATTAACTGATTCAATGTTGTGATACAGACCCATGTCAGTGAGGATACACTTACAAAGTGTGGAACTAACTTCAGTGATCTTTTAAATGAAACAAAACACCACACATTTATCATTTTTTCACTAATAGCAAAACTCTCCTCCATTTGATGAAAACTGTTGTTCAGCCATGTATTTTATCACACAGCTGAAGGAAAATGATACAAAATGCACTACAGACTGCATGTCTGAGATTACAGCAGAGTTAAGGAAAGAATAAACACAATTCAAACAAAAGACAGAGCTGCATTTGTGCAAACATATTCAGAATTGGTTGTGTTATCAGTCATTGCAATAAATATGTTAGCAATGCATGTACAATCAACCAAGAATGTACATGTGTATATCCTGTTTATACTGCAGAGGAAATATGAGCTGCTTGTATGCACATAATTAGATTGCTGTTGTAAAACTGTGTCTGTGGCAAACACAGATAGCACACTACAACTGTGTGTTTTGTTATTCCATTAGTTTGATAGTTCAAATCCTGAGCTGTGCAATTGTTTAGCATTTGTTTAACTTTAATTTTTAAAAAATTTTTTTTTCTCTTTTTAACATTTGCACAGCACATTAGCGCAAACAAAGTTAAATATATAAAAATGTAAAAATTAATGTAATTTGCCTTAAGCACAAACATACTTAGCGGCATTACTCGGTGGTCTGCAACTTGGATGATAATGATGGCAGAATTTACACCTAACCCAACTATGTGTGTGTAGCACAAGGAGTAAATACGTTGAGGTGCACAATAAATAAGATCGATAGCTGTGGTTCAATTTCAATAGTGGATGTTTTTACTGAGAAAGGATCATAATGAGTATTAACAGGAGGAGTATATATTTGCTATTGTTTGTTACATTTGCACATTGCTCAGGTGTGGGCAAACAAAGTTCACTGCTTAAGCAAATAAATGAAACGTTTTTATTTACTTCACTTTCCTTCATGCAAGGAGGCTAAATACTGATGCACAGCCATCAGCACCCTGGGCAGTACTGAATGTAAAAAATGCACTTGCTGCCTAGCTTTCCCTGTGACATCAGGTGTAAGTTTATGGTCCATACTAGGTAAGCCAGGGTTCTAATCCAGCACTCTCCACTTTTTTATTAAGGGTGTCCCAATGTAATTCTTCACAAAAAATTAGAATAGAAAGATAATTATACATAACAATAACTATGTATAGCAGGTTGATTGTCCACATGGTATCATATCTATTATCTGTGTAACTGGTGTAGCATGAGAATGACAATTACGTAATTATAAATACATTTACAGACCTGGGATGGGCTCCATAATTTACTGACAGTCATGTACACAACTCCCATAACACAAGTATTACTGTAAAACAGAATGTATTGTGGGGTCTGAACCAGAACTCAAAAATCTACTCTGAAAGTATATGCATTTCCAGTATATTGACACATATTACTCCTGCATCACACCTGAGAATGCATAAGTCAGGATCTTGTCAGGTCACACACATACACCAGTCACTCTTTAAGGTGTATATTAGTAATGACCATGTTTGGCAAACATTTCTTCTGTGGCAATGAGGAAAAAAACACCAATGTGAAAATATATGTGTTCTCTTTTTCACATAGGTTTGACTCCTGCATTGTGCAAATTACTTTTATCAGTGTGTAAGACCCACAAAATATGTGTCAAGTCATAAAATTCATTACCCCAAATTAAAGTCTTAAAAGCCAAGTCATTTAACATATCTGTGTTGACCTCTGGACAAACTGTTGTCAGATATAGTAGCACACCTGCCATAAATGAATGCCAACTGTCACATTATCCTTCCTATTTCATAAACTGGCTTCCTCTCTGGTTGGCAACATTGCACAAAAGTGGTTGGCATGGTTGTGCAGGACTGCACACCAGCCATAAATGCAGTATCACAAATTGGCAGGAAAATACTTTTATTGTTGTTGGAGAACCTGTGCAGACATGGCAGGAGCTGGGAAGGATGGCACCCAATTCAGGGTTTGAAGGTGGGGTATGGAGGAATCAAAAATATTTGTTTCACTCCTAGTCAAGTGCTAGAGCCATAGGGTGCTGCTCTTAACAGTAACTTACTGCACTTATACCTACTGCCACAGGGACAGCTAGGCAGCAGGTGTATTTTTTACACTCAGTCCAGAGTGTTGACGGCCAAGCATCACTGCTTAATTGTTTCCGTTTTTTTCCTTAAGCAATGAACCATGTTTGCATGTCACTTAACTCCGTGCAAATTTGCCTGGGTTTCCAAATTGGGAAGGCAGTACTTCAACACTGGTCTGTAATGGTGGGACCTGTCTTTAATGATTTCTTTCTTAAAAACAACAATAAAGTCAATAGGATAGTATCTATCTTGAAACATTTTGATCATTTCGTTGACTTCATCCAAAAATATTGTTTCCTCAGAAATGAAACGGGACAAGCTGATGAACTCACTCTTAACCACATTTTTCTTTTGATGTAGGGGATGGTGGCTGTTATAATATAAAAGACTATCAGAATAAGTCTCCTTCCTGAGCACAGTAGAGGACATACAGTTGTCTGTAGCATTTTTCCTAATAGTAACATCCAAAAAATCAACTTTATTTACATCAAACAGCCATTTAAAAAACAAAATCAGGTGGTTTTGTTGATGCAAATCAAAAATTCATTTAACTTACCCAAGTCACCTAACCAAAGGAAGAAAATAGCTGAATATCTCAAGTAGGTCCTGATGTTGATTGAGTAAATCAATGTAAAAATAAATACATTTTCCCACTACCATAAAATGATAGTTGCAAACACTGGTGCTGTGGCAGCCCTCATGGTCACCCTGACACTTGTTTGAAATATTCAGATTCAAAAAACACGAAATTGTTGTTGAAAACTGTTTCCATAACTTCTACTAGAAGGTTGATCCTTCTTTGAGAAAGGTCAGATCCATTTACTAGGGCATCATGGAGCCATGATAAACCTTCATGATGAGGGATGACCAAAAATACATCTTTCACATCTATCACCAAGAAAATCACGTCCTTATCAAAGGGAATTTTATGCCAAGTGTCCATAAAAACATGCATTTTTGTCAACAAAAAAATTCTTTAAAGTAAAATGCATAGATTTGGCCAAGGGCTCAGTCTTAGACCCAGCCCTAGCCACAATATGGTGAAGTGGAGGATCATCTATGGATTTATGTACCTTGGGAATCCCACAAATGCTGGTATAACTAGCTAGTCCACCTTTAGATATTCATAAGTAGCACTGTCCAAGCCATAATTGGTTACAATGTCCTCCAACCAAAAAACTGATCCAATGATAGGCTATATTGATTTCATTTTTATTGGTACTGACTAAAAATTCCCAATTGTTCAGGTATTGTAGCATGTTTTGGGTATACATAAAACACTCCATTGAAACAGCACCACCACCTTTGTCAGGCTGCATTATTCTAATCACCTTATTGCCACTTAGTTCTTTCATCAGTTTTGCCTCATCACTGGTTAAGTTATAGAAAGATTGAGTGGATTTAAAAGATCTCAATTCTCTCTTACATGCAACTTCATAGGCCACAAACAAAGCATTCAAAGGAGGGTTAAAAGTACTGGTTCTCTGTAAAACAACATCTTTGTCAGCAAAATGCTTATTGTCCTTAAAAATAAAGTCAGGTTCAATTTATGAACAAAAAGCTTCAAATCCGATAAACTCTCCAATAAATTAAATTTGGAACCGGGGATAAAAGTAAACCCCTTACAAAACAAGTCCCCATATAAGTGGGTGACTTTAAGGTAACTGTAATTGTAAATGTTAAAACCATTGAAATTGAACACAGTACCTTGACCTGCAGCACAAATATTCAGCAATGTCTCTGCTGCCATCTCCAGGTCCTCACCCTCTTCTTGGAACATTGAGGTATCACTAACTGGGTTTTGTAATCATCCATTTGAGGCTCCAAGCTCTGTTACTGAGACTTGTTCTTGTCCATGTTCCAGATCTTTGAGGATCTCCATGGCATTTTCATTTCCTCTAAAAAAATTTAATTGTTAGTGCTCACACTGGAGCTGTTGAGAATATCCAGATCTGTGTGTTCACTGTCAACAATTGGTTCTGCATTGGTGAAGGTAATAACCAGAGGGTTGAGGTAGTCCTGTTTAGCATCATACTGTTACATATTCCTTGCCAATTTTTTTCTCCATCCTACTTCTAATTATAACACATTCTTTGTCAATTCTGTCAAAGATTTGTAAATAGTTACGTTCCATCATATCCAAGTCCAATGCAATTTCTTCCTGTAAGTATTTAATTTTTTATTGCAAAATTTCAAGATATACTCATTTTCCTTTGCTAGAATATCCATAAATTCTAAAGCAATCTTGTCAAAAAACATACTAATTTGTTATGAAAATGTGAGCCTTCTTGTAATCCATTTAGGTACTTCAAAAAACATAATCCTTTAGGTACATGTTTAGCAGCTGCACTTTCCTGAAAGGAAAAAATGTCCAGTTGCAGCCTTCTATATTTAGATAGCAACTTTTCAGACTTAACCAACTTTTGTTTTAAAGTCTCATTCTTATTTGCCATAGTGACCCACATACTGCTGGCTAAACAAAGTGGCTGCTAAACTAATCATTCAAAGCCATGGAGTGACCTGTACAAACAGGAAGCTTTGGTCTAGCTCCCTGGGTTAAACACACATCCTCACATGAAATCCTGACATCAGACATGCTAACATTAGTTGCTGTTGTGCTGTTTAAACTGTTAATAAGCTCTTTAGACTTACTGGGAAAAGAACACTCAACAGCCTGCAGAAAATACTGCAAGCAGCGTCTTCAGAAGAACAGGAGTTGCTGTCATAGTTCTCAACACCAGCTGCCTTAGAAAGATTGCCTAATCCATCCAATTTTGAAGACAGTTCAGTAAGTTGATCAACATTGTAAGTTCAGAAGGAGAACCATCATTATTAGATAAAGAAGGTGGAAAAAACATGAATGGTAGTTCATTCCGATCAAATAGTTCCTGAGACATAATCCTGCACTGTCTCCATCTTGAATAAACAAATAACCAAACAACAACTCAGTCTGTAAACATATAAACTTAAAAAAAAAACAGAAAAGCAGACTCCAAGCAAAGTGCAAGATACATCCAAAAAGTTTAATTCATAAGTGCTTTCGTCAGTGAGGTGAACTTCATCATACAAAAACCTCCCTCATAGATTATCCTTTTATCATCATTAAGTCCAGTACCATCCTGTGGTGGAAGTAGTAAATTACATATATGAAGTAATAAAACCATAAAAAACACAGTTCAAAATAGATAAAAATAGATAAAAATTAAAAACAAATTCCAGTTTCAAAATAGTTAAATTAGACTACTGAATAAATAAAGAATTGTAAACATTCCATATATTAAAATAAAATGAAATAAATTTAAATATCAGTCAACACCAAGCAATTAAATACACATCTGTCTAAACAAAAGAAAAAAACTGTTGATGGACACCCTGTCGTAAATGCCCGGGGGGATTAGTGGCACCTAATTGTTTCATTTTTTCCCCATAAGCAGGGAACTGTGTTTGCCTGTCACTTAACTCCGCATGGATGGTGAAGACAATAGCAATAGTTCTCCGTGTCATAAAAGTTATGACACATTTCCAATGTAAACTACAGTATGAACAGCATAGTATCTGTCAGCCATTTCTTCCATAACATATCTTCCTAACTAATTGTCAGGTTCAAATTGTATTCATGAAATGGGGATCTCGCATCCACTAACAATTTGCCATTGTTCACGCAAATTAATTTCTCAGAGATGCACTATGTAAAGAGGTGTTTGTCATGTCTTACTGTGGTTATTGTCCTGTTATCCTTCATCTCATAAAATGCATTCATAAACACAAAAGAAGGGACTGGACTTGTTCTTCACTAGAAACATACTCACTCAGACTCATGTGTACCTTGTAGCAATGCACTTGCAAATGATATTTCAGTAATAGGTCCAATGTCAAGTACACTACAGAAATAAAGAGTATAATGCATTGTTATATTTGTTATGGGTTTATAATGACCCTAGCCATTGGTCATCACTGATCAATACACATTGATATTGTCAGAAAAAATCTAGTACTGTGGACAACAATTCATCAGAATATGAACACACATACATCAACATTTGCAGAACTGCTGTTTCCAAAATGTGTGTGTGTGTGTGTGTGTGTGTGTGTGTGTGTGTGTGTGTGTGTGTGTGTGTGTGTGTGTGTTATCTAAACAACATACTGAGAACCAGGTACATGTATGTCTCACTTCTGAAACATGAATTCATGACAGCTTATTTCACCTAGCTTGTCAAGATGTCTTTAAAAGTATGTTGGCACATTGCAGTCAGAAAAGCAAATCTGAAGTCCAACCTTTGCATACAAGTCTAATAACAGTATTTGTTACCTGCAGCATTATAGGGGCAGCCGCGGTGGTGCAGCGGTTAGCATTGCTGCCTCACAGCAAGAGGTTCTCTGGTTCGATCTTCAGCTGGGGTGCCTTCTGTGCAGAGTCTGCATGTCCTCCCTGTGGTCATGTGGGTTTCCTCCAGGTGCTCCAGTTTCCTCCTACATCCCAAAGACATGCTGTAGGTGGATTGGACACTCTAAATTGGCCCTAGGCATGAGTATGTGCATGTGTGTGCCTTCTGTGGAAGATTGGGTGCAGGGCTGGCAACTCGACACCGTAAAACTCCACTGCTAATCATAAAGTGGACAGTTGATCCACTGTGGCAACCCCTAACCGGAAAAAGCCAAATGAAGAAGAAGAAGAAGTTACCTTCAGCATTATGATGATATCATCCTCTATAAAGACAGGTATGGCAATGATAATATCAAACTATGATTATGTTCTGCAGCTGGACTAACTAGTTAAATAGGGGCTTGAATTGCACAGTATTCAACTTGTGTGTCTAACTGTGTTTGCATAGTCAGAAGAGCATGAGTCTATGTCCTAATGTCCTCACTCAAGTCTTATTCAGAACAAAATTATGCAGTGGTATTTGACTACACAGCAAATTCATAAACCCTACCAACATCTTCTTCTCACCATAAACTGATGATTTCATCTGCTATAAAGTGTTCTTTGACAATATGAAAGTCAGAATTGTGCTGTGGTGCTTGCTTTTAGTACTGTATTATCTGTCTTGTGCAACTGGTTAGGTAGGGATTCTAATCTCACTGCAGTCAACTTGTGTATATGTGATCTGTTAAATCTCATTCTGAAGAAAATTTTGAGCAGCACACTTCTACCAATATCTTCTAGTCACTATAAACTGTTTTCATCTGCTATAAAGTGTTCTCTGACAAGATGTAAGTCAGATGTGTTCTGTGGCACTAGTGTTAAAGACTGTGTTCTCTCCCTTGGATAAATAGCTAGGTAGGGGTTCTAATCTCACAGCAGTTAACCTCTGTATGTGTGCCCAGTCAGGCAACAATTTTAATGAAGAATGTAAGACACTCCTATGAACAACGTCTCACCATACACTAATGTTTTCATCTCCTATAAAGTGTTGTCTGACAAGATATAAGTCAAACTTGTACTGTGGCATTAGCATTAAGTACTGTGTTCTCTAGCTTGTGTAACTAAATAAGTAGGGTTTCTAATCTCACTGCAGTCAACTTTTTGTGTGCATGTTCAGTTAAATCTCATTATGGAGACCATTGTTGGCAGCATGTGAGACACTCCTACCGACATGTTCTTCTCACCATACACTAATGATGTCATCTGCTATAAAGTGTTCTTTGACTACACATAAGTAATGCTACAAGCATTAAGTACTGTGTTCTCTAGCTTGTGTAACTGGTAGATAGGGGTCCTAATTTCACAGTAGTCAATGTGTGTATGTATGATTTATTTATTTACTTATTTTTAATTGACATTTGTTGACCGTAAATGTCTGACTGAGCTTGCGCTCTTTTTCAGCAGAGGCCTGAGGAGAAAAGCTAGACAAAGTGTTACATACTCCATAATAATGTTTACAAACAGTACAGTATACATGAGGTAATATACATGAGGTAATATAAACATGCATTATAATGTTTGGATTCACATTTGTAGCATGAAAGTTTAAAAGGTGTAATTTACAAAAAGGCAATAAAACAATATGTTAAAGTCATTCACATATCTCCAATACATAAGGAATTCCCCATTTAGAGGGGAAGTAATGACAATTAACTCAGAGGTTAATATAAGAGTAAAGAAAGTACCGTATATCAAGTCCTAGTTCTTACAGGCAACAGCATGCACATCAGTAAACAGAAGCAGAAGGATAGTTGATAGAAAAAGGTTGTGTCCAGAGAGAGAAAAAATGGGGGTAGCTATGGGTATATCATACAACTATCAGTCTGGAGACAATTTTATAATGGTATGTGAGACCACAGCTACATCAGTCATGCCTCCAAACACCTTCTTCTTGGCATACAATGATGATGGGATCCCCTATAAAGTGACAGTATTATCCTCAGATGTCTTTGGTAACACAAGCATTAACTACTGTGTTCTCCAGCTTGTGTAGCCAGATATTTTGGTGTTCTAATCTCACAGCGGACAACTTGTGCATATGCTCATTCACATATGAGTATGAAGACAATTTTATACTGAGTTGTTACTCCACATCTGTGTCACACACTCTTCCCAACATCTTCTTCTTAGCATACAATGAGGCTGTCATGCTCTATAAAGTGCACTGTGACAATGTTAAAATCAGACATCTATGGTAGTGCTAGTGTTGCATTGTATGGAATCCAAATAGTATACCTACACAGGCTTAATTTCAAATTTGACCTCATTCAGCTGCTGTGTGTGTGGGTTGTTACAGTCATTATATGATATTTGGAATCTCTTTTCATTTGACTCCCACTCAGGAGAACCTTAACATAACGTCATGAAGCTAACATCCCCTTTTTCCCTCTGTCCACATAACATCCTTTCTGTAGAACACTGGAGAATGTCATCATCTCAAAGATGTGTACTCACATTGTGAAGTGCAGTCCTTCCATGACCTTCTGCAAGCCATCTGCAGACTATTGAATGTGTGATTGATAATTCTGTCATGGGGTGCTGCACATATCACATATGGTCAGAGGCAGTATACAATACAATCAAACACACATGCACATACCCCTACTATCTTCCATCATATAGATATAGCGATTTTGGTTTAAAGGCTATAATAATAACTTGGATTTTTTGTGATGTTGGCTGTTAGCCTAGTAACGTCCTATGACCCTATGAAGATTGCACAAGTCAATGTTGCTGTCATCCACATGTGCTATGTTGAAGTGTGGATGTACAGTAGCCCTACAACAGTGTATTACAATCTGTGATTTCAGATAATGTATTGATTGCCACTGCTGTCATATGATTACATGTTCTTCCTATAACAACTGTAGTAATATTCCTCTTGAGGACTGTGACATGGGATGATGTTATGTGTATTATTGCCTTAGTAAGGAATGTGTTCTTGTAGTGGAGTATATTAACATTCTACATATTCCTCATTCACCCATCACAGTGACACTTGCAGTACGGCACATGTGGGCGGGTGTATACCTACCATCATGAAATGCTATGCGACATAGAGCAATATTACATCATATTAATTACATGGCACACACACCTTGTTTTATCCACTTTGTAATGCTGTTACGTAAACAAAAATATAACCAGTTCTGATTCAGTTGAAACCTTGAGGAAATCATTCTATGCACAATTGTGCTGTTATTCATAAAGATTATTCAGGTGCTGCCAAGCAATATTGTGTGACTGTCAGCATTTGTATCATTAACTGTTTTGTATGAACCACATCCACCTCATTTGTAATGTACCCATATATGGTATCAGAGCCCTCATACACATCTTTTCAATGGTAAACATATAGGTATGTGATGTGCAAGTGATGTAATAACATGAAAAATAGGTGGAGCTGTACGAATGTGTTAACAGTTCCACTGTGTCATGTGATGCATACCAAAGGTTGTATTTGAAGCTGTTGTTATAAATCTTTTAAGTAAGTAAAATATCTTAAGGGGAATACACAGCTATGCACACAGAAGGTTGTGGAGTGTACCAACAATATTCAACCAGAGGCAATAGCTGACAGATTTGGATCAAACTTTACCCCCCCATCCCCATTGGTTGTCATCCAAAGTATACATGAAAACATTTCTCAGCATATTTTATCAAGACAGCAGCTCATCTGTGTGCTCCCTAAAGCTAAAAACATAGTATCGATGAGCCCTGACAATGGGTCTATATCCAGACCTCTCAACTGTACAATTTTTCACAGAATGTCCAGATTTTTGCCTCATATTTTTGGTCTGTTCCTCATAAAATTGGTGTTTTTCTGGCAAATCTTTGAAGATTGAAGTCACTAAATAATGAAAGAAATTTGAGTTTCAGACTTTATAGCTTTTGAAAAATACATAATTATGCAAAATCTGTTATCCTAACAACTTTCTAAGTTTATAGGAGCAATATTTAAATTCTGTCCCTATTTTTGGGCCTTTGTCCCCACATTCTTTCTGGCTTTGTCCAGATTTCTTGCACTGAGAGGTTGAAAGGTATGTCTATATCACATCATCGAACATACTATTTAGTGAACTCTTATTAGTTGAACACTAATAAGTGAAAACACTAAATAGCGAATGTTCATTTAAGCAAAACATTTCACTGGGTTAAAACCAGTTGGCCAACCCAGCAAACCACAGAAAAATATCACCAAACAAAATGCATCGTAGTGGGGGGGGGGCTACATCTCCCACACTCCCCCAATGTGGGGGCTGTGCCCCCACACCCTCCTAACTAAATATACCAACTCCAAGATCACACTGCAGTGGGGAAGAGGGCAAATCCCCAATGATGGATGACCAGTTGTTTTCCCAGCAAAACGCTTCGCTTAAACGAAAGTTCGCTATTTAGTGTTTACGCTTATCAATGTTCGACTAAAAAGCATTCGCTAAACAGTATGTTCAGTGATATGATATTGACCTGCTGACAACATCCCAGGTTGCCTTATCAATAACTTAAAAGATGACTTAGCAGACAGCTGGATCCCTACTTAACCACAGCCTCCAGAGAAACTATTTTATGGCAATATGGTGGACAGCAATAGTCATCTGTCTGAACAAGGGAGGACCATCACCCAACACAGGGAATTATAGACGCATGAGTCTGATTAGCCAATGAAAAGACTCACCATGGACCTTATCAACAAGAACATAGATAATCTCCCAAATGTGTAACCAACCTATTTTTTATTCATTAAGGCTATATCATGTCTGCTAAATCTAGATGGCTTCTTTGAGAAGGTCACAAAGGCCTTGGATGAGAGAAAGAATGTGCATCACACCTAACTTGATCTGGTCAAAGCATTTGACACAATTTCACACTCAGGTATTGCAGAGAAGCTGTCTCAACTGGCCATAAACCACTATGTCACCAAGTGGGTAGCCTAATGGATCACCAACAGGACACATGCTGTCAAAGCATTTGAACTCATCTGTAGCTAGAGCCAGTGACCAGTGCAGCACCACAGGGTTTTGTACCAGGCCCTTTCATATTTACTATTTAATCTACAAAAGTCAAGGCAAACTTAGACAGTCTTTGTCCAACAAACTTTGCGGATAATTTCCCCCCTCCCAAACTGCAAATTGTGGACAATCCTTGAATTCAGTAATGATATTTATATACTGCAGATAGGATTAACGTACACAAATGATTGGTTCCAGAGCCATACAGACACATTAAATGTCCAAAAAAAAATAATTACTCCCTTTGTAAAGCAAATATAAACAAACTAATTACAATATATATATATATAGACAGCATACCCCAATGAGTATCCCTAGTGGTATGTGATCTGGGTACTCAGGTAGATAGTAATTGAAAGTTTGACCACTATGTGTCCACAGTGGTCACAAATCCCTTCTATGTGGCTCAACTCATAAGTATGAGCATGTCATCCAGATCAAAGGACATTATAATTCCATTGTACTCAGTCTTTATAATAACAATAATTGAGAGCAATGCACCCTTTTGCATGTAACTTACCACACATCTGCAACAGCTGAAGCAACATCAGAGATTTTGCACAAGGAAGATACAGGGTATAAAAGACAAGTCCTATGTGGAAAAATTGAGACCCATATCACTGTATTCTGTCCTCTACAGACTACTAGGGGCCGATTTGAGTCTGGCCTACAGGGCAGTCAACAATCTGGCACTCATGGAAGTGTTAAACATTGGTAAAGCAAACTGCATGAGGTTCACTCATTCCGAGGATGTTAACCTAGCCTCTGACATAATAAATCATGCTGGAGAGAGAGAAATTTCTCTCAGACACTACCCCTTCTCTGGAACACGATTCTCATTCATGTAAAGCAAAAGCTTTTCCTGACCCCATTCAAATGCAACTTACATCAATGGATGGTTAATGATAATTGTTCTCCTGGTGTTGCACCCATGTGCCTCATGAATGGAGGCAGTTGGTCATAGATAACATAACATAGCCTCATAACTATGTGAACTTTGTTCACATAGCTATTTAAAATTGTGAAACACATCTTAAAAATATGGCTAGGCTTTTATATCATCTTGTGCCATTAGCCAAGTACTCTATGAACCTATGAAGTCCAATTGTATCCTAGGTACAGCTATAGTGTGACTGTACAGCATCACAGACATAACAGTACATCACATCAGTATTACCACTTAGTAGTTTGCATGAACACATGAATGCATGTCCGGATTTCATGCCAGTATAACATTTTCACTGACAATATCAGGGAGAGATTGATTGTGTAGTACATGTCTTGAGGTTTGACATGTGCTTATAGAAAGTGCACCATGCATTGTTTGGTATGGGAACAATATCACAGTGACAACTTTCTTGGTCATTGATGCTAGACTCTGCACTGCTGTAGTTTCTGTGCACATGGGCATAGTTAATGCATTGCCATTAGTCTCACATATTGCTCTACCATTCATTATAAGACACCAGTTCTTAATTCACACATCAGCTGCAGATGCATCAGACAATATCCATTGCTGTTACATGTGGCAGATATATGCAATACACAGCTGTATGTAAGGAATCCACTCGTAATAGTGTGTTGTCTGTAAGTGTTGTTATCCTTATGGCCGATACCTACTTCTGCCAGGGATGGTTTAGTCAAGTGTATTACATTTGGCGCAGAGAGCTTGCACACATCTTGTTACCTATACATAACTATTCTTTGTTATGCATACCTATTAGGAATTGACAGTGAAGACTCCCCTTCAAGGTGTTGTACAAGATGCATGTGTGATACATCTTACTGTATTGCACCCAGTAAATACAGAGATCATTGACAACATTGATGCCATGGGTTTGATTCTTGTACGTGTGGCTTGTGGCTTATGTGTCATGCAAACCTCTCATCTGGCCAGGATTTTGCCCCTTAATTCAACTCCAGATGTAACAGTGTCCCAATTAACCCCTCCAAAGAATGTTTACTTTTAGAAAAGGGGTGGTTTATTCCTCTTACAGAATACTGGCAATCATTATAGTTGTAGATGTCTGCTCCTGCAGGACATGCATAATAACTTAAAATCACATATTCTGCCAATATCACAGATTACTATTAATATTTTAAAATTGTTTCTGATTGTGCCTGTTTCTGTCATCAGTTGTCCATGAGTCTGTTGCTATGTGGAGGTTGGCTTATAGTTAAGGTGTTTACTTTACAAACACAAGGTACAGGGTTTGATCCTCACATGAGGTGATTGGCTAGGCTTAAAATGGCCTACAAGGACAGTTAGCCTAGTAATAATCTATGAACCTATGAAAGCTTGGCATTTAACCATAACTGTTCTATGAACCTATGTCTCCATGACTGGTTGTGAGTTATGCGGACATTTCAGTCATATCCAACCAAGTCATTTTGCAGATCTTCACACTGTGCACATAAGCCCTATTGGATATACTGTCCTTGCTGAATGTCCTCTCCGATGAGCATGTCAGTGATCTTTGTATCCCAACCATTCATCTCCATTGACATATAATCTTGTGTGACAGTCACATATAAACTTGTACTCCTGGTGTTGCACCCATGTCCCTCATAGACAGAGGCAGTTGGTCTTAGATAACACAGCAACACACACATGAACTTGTTTCACCTAGCTATTTAAAATTGTGAAGCACATGTTAAATAATCCTAGGCTTTTATATCATCTTGGAACATTAGTCTAGTACTCTTCTATGAACCTATAAAACTATGAAGTCCAATTGCATCCTAGGTACAGCCATAGTGTGACTGTACAGCATCATGAACGTACCAGTCATCACATCAATACTACCACTTGATAGTTTGCATGAACACATATGCATGCATGTCAAGATTTCATGCCAGTATAACATTTTCACACATACTCGCACAGGAGGTGTAAACAGCAGTGTGTAATGTGCTATCTACATATGTGCTTAACATTAAGCTACTGACTTGTCTTGGAAGTGTATATACTTTGACATATCCTGTCTTGAGTACATTGCCACATTTTATATGCCCTCTTTCTCTTTCTTCATTACTATATTTTATGTCTGTGGCCATTTTAAACAGCACACTTTCCCTGCCTAGTATATTTATGCTTCATTGTATTTGCCCTTGCTGTTAACCCCACCATCTATTATTTCGGTCTGCAGATACTTATTGCAGTGCACATTGCACTGAGTACAATTTCCTATTATGTGTTAGTACTGCACTTATTGCATTTTCACTCCTGGTAGTCATTGTGGCTGTCTGCACAATCTCGCCGAGCAGGTTTGCCCGTAGGCAAACTTGTATGTATTTTTCTTCTGTATTCATGCTGCTCTGCATGGTTTCCTGGCCATCAACACTGCTGTTGGCCACAAAATATCATTTGTATTCATGTAAGTGCAATGCGAGGTATGCATATGTGATCAGCACTGCTGGTCATTGCAAAAGCACATAAACTCCGTGTAGGCTTCACATGAAGCCTACACGGAGTTTATTGAATCTCTGGGCACTTCTATTTTTAAACTGTCTTTATTAAACATGGTATTTTAAAAGTTGACATAAATATACATACTGTAACAGAAAAGAAAACAAAACAAATTGTAGCATTTTCATTGCATTTTTTGCTTCCACTATGAGTGGACGAAATTGAATGTGCTGAGGCTCAGAATCCCTGAACTGCATTCATCAAAAAAAATGCTTTTTTAAATAATTTTTGCAGGGGGAAGCCCCCTGCACCCCTGGACTTATATATACTAACTCCACTGTTGCATCAACTTGAAGATGGAAAAATGCTCTCAAAAAAGGCATCACTGCCAGCAGAACTTGCCAATAGTGATTTCTTATGAAGGAAATCTGATCGTCGACAGTTTGAACCTTGTCAACTGAAGTTCGAGAGTTCAGTCTTCATCCACCCATAGGTTACTCGTGTTTTTTTTATGCAGAATATTCTAATATTATTAATATTATTTAATATTCAACATAGTCTTATTTTAAGCTGTTCTTTTCATTTCCTCATGGTCTTTGTGGTTCATATAAATATTTTTGAATATAATTTCTAAAACATTCTATCCTGCATAACTAAATCCTTTATTGGCTGCCTTTCCTGCTACTTTTCTAACTCCTGTAGATAGGCCTTGTATTAGTTTTTACTTTTATCTTTAAGGTTCCCTTCAACTTATATGTCTGCCAAACCTCATCCCTTTATTTTGCTCCCTCTACATCCTTTATAGTAAAACATGTGTCATGTGTCATATGCATGCTATGTTACTGTCGGATATCATTCTCTGTTAAAGCTTACAGTTACCCATCTGTAGCTCTTTTAATCTTCATGAAAGTAATTTATATACCACAACGGACTAGGGGAGAAAATTGTCTCACTCCTTTCCTTACTGCAAGTTAAGGTCCCATGCCCAAATTAATCAGTCCACCCCATCCTTGAAATAACCTCCTTATTGCAGTTATCAAACTTTTTTGATAAACAAAAGGTTTTATCTTCTTCTATAAATTGATGTGTACCCCACTATTAAAGTTCTTTCCTTATTTAATACAAAAGCAAATCCCTTTCTTTCCTTTCTGCCACACCTACCTGTTTCGGTCATTCTGGCCATCCCAGTGTCCCTGTCCGTCGCTGGGCCTACCTTTTCCTCCTTTCTCCCATAGACTTCTTCACATGAGCAGGGGCTGGTATAGATCTTAACAGTATCCTTGGGGACAGTCCAGGCAACTGGTTCTGCTACTGAGGGGAGGTTATACAATGATCTACCCTTGTTTCCTCTTCCCATCTCTTGCATTCATCAAAACCATCCAACTGCAATACTTTTCTGTGGACCAAACATCCTCTTTGGGAGTGTCTTCAAAGAATGCCCTCTGACCTAGATGGACACACCCATCCTACCCTGCCAGTGCCTCAGACACCACAGCCACTAACTGAACTCAGGCTGCGTGGGCCATAGTTAGGGCTTTATCTTTCTATGCCATAGCAAAGGCTATGCAGCAGCAAATCCTGTAAAAAAAATTGTTTGCCCTCTTGAAAAGTATGGCTTAGGAGAGACGAGTCTGTATTTACTTGCTTTGCATCTTTAATTAATATATACTAGGTCTATTAGCATCTCCTTTAATATGTTTGCTATAATTTTCTTATACAGATTGAAATCCATACTAAAAGGCAAAAAGTGCCTCAAACTTTTTTAATCATCTACTGATTGTCTACCCTTGTTAGATAAAATGAAAAGAGCTGTGTTAAAAGTCAACTGATCCTGAAGATATCATTTTTTCAGAAATATGTATCTACTTATTATCCTTTCTATTTATTCCATTTAATTATTGTTATATAGCAGCTTCTTAATACCTGGTACTTTATTACTCTCACCTTCATTTATTACTCATTATTATATCATCCCAAACTCCTTTCTTTTTCCCCTAATCTCTGCCTTCTTTAAACAACTCTTCTAGGTGACCTGAAATAACCATTACTATGCCCATATATATCGAGCAACTACACCTTCACTTCCAATCACTTACCTTGTCCAATAATTTATCATACCTTCTGATACTGCTTTCTTTAAAGGATACACTACCTCCATTTTATCTCTAAGCCCAGATTTTTTGCTATTAATATTTATGAATTTTCCTTAAGAAATTATTTATTCTGTTTCTTAATTTCTCCTCTTCTCACTTCTACCTCTGTTCCCATAACTGTTTAATTCTACCAGTTGATGTAATTATTTTTCCACTCAACCACATACTGATATTTCTTGTTCACAAAGTATCTTGCCAAAAATTTAAGTAAATATGAGAAATCTTCTATAAAATATCCACACTAGTTCACATGTATTTTAAATCATACATATTCTGTATAGTTGTTGTTTCTTTTGTTCTTTCTTTCTTTTTCATTCATTTACACTTAACTTATTTTTCTAGTAGCTTGTTATTGTATTCCCATGTACCATTACCAGTTGTTTCTTATATAAGACCAAATAATAGACTTTAATCAGAAAATGGCACCATCCATCCGCCTTTAAGTACTTCCACCATTTAGACAAAAAGTATGATCTGTTGTAATAACCTTTCATAAGTCTTGGTGCCTTTATTCAGAACAGATGGCAATTTACATCTAAAACCATCCATGCTCAACCCCTTTCCCATTTTGCACATGGGCTCAGGGTGTCACTTCAACAATGACAATCATCTCAAGCTAAGGTTTACACTGCCAGTTGGCTAGCCCTACCTTGGTAGCTCATCTGTACCATTCACACATATGGCCAATTTAGAGTGTCCAATTTACCTATTGCATGTCTTTGAAATGTTAGAGGAAACCAGAGAGCCTGGAGGAAACCCACATGACTGCAGGGAGGCCATGCAGACTCCACACAGAAGGCACCTCGGCCAAGAATTGAACTGGAGAACCTCTTGCTGTGAGGTGACAATGCTAACCGCTGCACCACTGTGACCATCCACATGTGAATGTCTTGCCCATTAATATTCTTTTATCTCTTGTAGCTTCATGTTCACTTCACCATTTCACAGATGAAGTCTAGTCTACATACCTGGTTGTTCATTCTGTGGTTCTACTTCACCATTTCACAGATGAAGTCTACATATCTGGTTGTTCGTTCTGTGGTTCCACTTCACCATTTCACAGATGAAGTCTACATACCTGGTTGTTCGTTCTGTGGTTCCACTTCACCATTTCACAGATGAAGTCTACATACCTGGTTGTTCATTCTGTGGTTCCACTTCACCATTTCACAGATGAAGTCTACATACCTGGTTGTTTGTTCTGTGGTTCCACGTCACCATTTCACAGATGAAGTCTACATACCTGGTTGCTCGTTCTGTGGTTCCAGTTCACCATTTCACAGATGAAGTCTACATATCTGGTTGCTCGTTCTGTGGTTCCACTTCGCCATTTCACAGATGAAGTCTACATATCTGGTTGCTCGTTCTGTGGTTCCACTTCACCATTTCACAGATGAAGTCTACATATCTGGTTGCTCGTTCTGTGGTTCCACTTCACCATTTCACAGATGAAGTCTACATATCTGGTTGCTCATTCTGTGGTTCCACTTCACCATTTCACAGATGAAGTCTACATATCTGGTTGCTCATTCTGTGGTTCCACTTCACCATTTCACAGATGAAGTCTACATATCTGGTTGTTCATTCTGTGGTTTCACGTCACCATTTCACAGATGAAGTCTACATATCTGGTTGCTCATTCTGTGGTTCCACTTCACCATTTCACAGATGAAGTCTACATATCTGGTTGCTCATTCTGTGGTTCCACTTCACCATTTCACAGATGAAGTCTACATATCTGGTTGTTCATTCTGTGGTTTCACGTCACCATTTCACAGATGAAGTCTACATATCTGGTTGTTCATTCTGTGGTTCTACTTCACCATTTCACAGATGAAGTCTACATATCTGGTTGTTCGTTCTGTGTAAAACATTGTTTACTTTTTTAAGAATCCGATCCCTTTCTTTCCTTCTTTCCTCCCTTTTGGTATGTAGGTGCCAGGAACCCACATTACACATTTTTTTCTTCAACAGATCTGTAATCAAAGAGCTTTGTGATATGGGTGAGAATGCCACAAGTTTAACTCGAGGTTTTGCAAGGGAACAAAACTTGACATGCATCCATGCAAGAAGGTTTGTCCCATATCTCTAGCTTAATGTAATCTTCCAAGAATAGTACACTTCAGGGAAAGAAAAATGTTCCTCTTTTGCAAAAGAACGCAGCCTGGCTTTCAATGGTGTTTGCACATTCAGTGTTTGCAACCACTCTAGACTTTTTTTATAAATGTTTACCTTTTTCCTTTCAATATTCTCATAAACTGGCAGAATATATAATATATACTCAATACACATCTAGAGCACCTATAATTTCCCATGGAAAATCCAATAAGCCCCTTTCCTATTCTTTGCTTAAACCTTTGTACATATCCTGTTCTAGTATCCAGAACCATGAACATTTCTTGTTGCTATATAAATGTTGCTATGTTCCTAATGAGCCCAACCAATACTCTGCCATTCTTGTGCTTCTTTCTTTTATATTATCTGTGTTTAGATATCTAAACTGCATCCTTCTTTTAGATGTCCTTTATATTAAACATATTTGTCTGAAACATACTCACAAAAGAAAACAGCTTCTTTACCTATTCATTATCAGTTTCATTTTCACCTCCTTCACCTGAGGTATTTGACTCTATCTCCCTCATTTATTCATTTTATTTTATTTTTGTTTGTTTGTTTGTTTTCCCTTGGTTTTAAAGCAACATATATTTGCAATATTTTTACCTTCTGAGACTATGGAATCTTCAATGGCATTTACACATTCTTGAACAGAAATTCCTATCTTTGACAAGCCATGAAATATTGTTTCAGGCATCACCATCATTTCATT
This sequence comes from Protopterus annectens, assembly GCF_019279795.1. Classification (NCBI taxonomy): domain Eukaryota; kingdom Metazoa; phylum Chordata; order Ceratodontiformes; family Protopteridae; genus Protopterus; species Protopterus annectens. The sequence goes on along the minus strand of NC_056732.1, from coordinate 223,595,974 downwards.
CTGCATTAGTTCTGCTAACACCACATCTTTATCCTATAGAGTAGCCACTTTTTTTCCCTTGAAACACAGCAATCCCTACACTCAGGTTTTTTTTTTTTTTTTTTTTTTACTGAAGGTTGGCTGTCTTAAGTTTCACATAAGCTATTCTGTTTCTCACAGCAACTTTGCATTCCTCAGACCTATGGCTTTTGAGAGCATTCATAGTACATGTTGTAATGTTACAATTCTTATTAAGAAGGTGCTTCCTTGTCTTCTCAATTTTCCTATGTATCCATTCACAGTTACATGATATTTTCCATAACCATAAAACACATTTTCTTTTGACTGACACAGGTAAATAATTCCTGCATATATGTATGTTGTTATATAAATGAACTAAAGGGACTAAACGAACTAGTAAATACACAAAAAGCGAAGAACTGAGCCAAAAGCTGAACGAATAAATTGTGTAAAACACTGGTTTAATTAAGCACTTTCGGAAGGGTCAATACCCTTCCTTCTTCAGAATAAACAAACAAACAAACAAGAAATGCAAGCAACGATTCTCATTTAAAAATAATTAATTAAATAATTAATTAAATAAAAACAATCATGTGATAGCTGTTTTATTAATTAATTATTTTTAAATGAGAATCGTTGCTTGCATTTCTTGTTCGTTTGTTTGTTTATTCTGAAGAAGGAAGGGTATTGACCCTTCCGAAAGCACTTAATTAAATCAGTGCTTTACACAATTTATTCGTTCAGCTTTTGGCTCAGTTCTTTGCTTTTTGTGTTGTTATATAAATATTGCCAATACATTTGTAAATTTTAATACCACATGTCTTCCAAATCTACTCCAATCCAATATCCATCATCCTTATATCAACACAGACAAATTTTAAATCTGCCAACACTGTGGAGTTGTTTTGTAACCACTTAAATATAGCCTCTTTCATCCAATTCAGATCTGAAAATGATGAAGTATTGTTAAAAAATGTATACATTCATCAGGTTCTTGCTTCAGACTGATAAAAAACACAATCTGCATTTTATTTCAACTAAGTCCAATAATTTCCTAAAACTTTCTTCTTTTTCTAAATACTTCATCAAATATTCTGCCTCTTTTTTACATGTAATAACGTATGAATACTCTGATATAAACCCCATAAACTCCAAAAATCTTTTAAATGTTTTCCCTGCAAAGTCATTAGTATAGAAAGCCTTTATGCATTGTTTAAAACTAGGTAAACTACATAATTCCTCTGTCATACATTGTTCTTCTCAGATCTGTATGACTTAAATGAATAGCAAAAAATGTCACTACCTATTAGAGGACCATGCATACCTGTCCTTCCAAGGCAGCCCCAGGCTGCATTCCCAGCAGACCATAAACTGTCCTCTTTTGTTGATGTTCAGTATTTCTCATATATTTTTTACTGCTGACTACACATCAAGCTACTGAAACCAACTCCTTCCAGCTTTAAAGTTAGAAATTTTTCTTTCAGTGTCTTTGATATTTCTCTCACCATTTTAGCACCTTAGCATTCAACCCTCCATCACTGTCTGGCAGGAATTTTTGTATAACTGTTTCTTTACTCACACGTCCATGAATGCTTAAGCACTGAAACATGTAAAATACATAGCGAAGGTCCCTATAAACCTGACCTGTATTTCTGAGGAAATTAAAAGTAAGGATCAGATGACTTTTTAATGTAGCTTTTTTCATTTTGCTTAGCAAGGGACAGCAATCAGTAAATTATTAAAAGTTTGAGGCCTTATTTTCCTTTTAATATGGATTTACTTTTGCCACCTGTAGTGAAGCAGCCCAGCATACAGATACAGGTACTGAATTTACTGTTTCTTTTGGAAATGTGTCCAGCTCCTCTTTCTGTTTTCCCAGCTGTACTATTGCCATTTCATAAACAACTCCAGCATCTGCACCATAATCCAGCAGAGTCATGGGAAAGACATACTCGGATAAGTTCAGGGTGATTTCCCTAGCATCCTTGTCAAATGCAGTCTAGTCTATCTAAATAAGCCTTCAAATCTCCCCTCAAATACAGGCCACAAGCTATATAGAGCCATCCAAGTCAACAAGTAAATCAATAAATACATAAATATATAAATTAAACATTTACTTTTGTTTTTGTATGAACAGGTATTCATATGCAGATAACCATTTGTCAGTATAAGATTTCTCAGAGCCTATGTACTTTAAACTGCACGGCAGTTAGTAACTTCATAGAAGAGAAAATATGCTATGTGGTGGCAGCAATTGTATGATTCTGTCCAAAGATTCCTAAAGAAGAAGATCCAATTGAAAGTGACAAGATTTTGAGTGTTCAAAATATAATGTATCAAGTAAAGTACAGTAGTGTATCAGTTTACAGACATTAACAAAATAAGTATGCAAGAATACAGGTAGAACATATAGTACTGTTTCTGTGCTCTCTTTATTGGGACAGCTGCACTTTCATTCTCTCAGGATCCAAAACTCAAAAGCATTAGTAGTCAACATCACTGCACATCAGTCTGAGGAAGACATTAATAATAGATCACGGATCAAACATGCATATCACAGTAAATAGCTTTCAGCAACTACTCACCCTCAAAATAAGAAATGCTAACTTTTCTGCTTTGTTTTTATTATTATTATTATTATTACATACCATTAAACGCAGCCTTCCCCCCAAAAAAATGAGATTAACTAAAGAGTCTCAGCCACTGTGGAAGCTTATGAGTACATGCTGGACAACATTCTCCCTAACGAGCACCTACTTTACGTTTAGGGTCATGGTGCTGAACTCTATAGGAGATGTATGGAGTGATGCACATGACCTCAGCACATCAGCTTCTCTCAATATACTAATACGCAATATAAAGCGTGGTCTTTATGGTTAACAAAGCTGAAACCCCTCACCTCCAAAGAACACATGTGGACAGATAGTAGGCCTACTTGTTTAATTCTAGTTCTGTTGTCATAGTTCTAGTGCTGGAAAGCTTTTTGCTACTGACTTTTAGCTTCTTCTGGTCTTTAGCTATACAGAGGACCGAAGAGGGATACTAAAAATGATCCAGTAAATATGTAAATTGAAGTAAAACAGATTTATTTTTGTTCATGAAAATATTGATTATAAATCTGTAACACCTTTGGCATAATAAAGTCAATGTGAATGTTTAGAAGACATTCATCACTGGCAAACCAAGCTATAATTTTCAAAAGATTCTGAGCTAAGCTGCCATGTTCAGCTCGGCAAACAGACTTCCTAAATTACTACTTTTCTTTTCGTGACATTAAATTTCAGGTTAGGCCATTCAACCCAATGAATAAAGGTAATACATTTATACTACAAATCTGGAGTTTAACTGGAGCTGTTACCAGTTTCAGCTATCCACATATGGAGCATGATGCACTTGGTGAGTTAAGTTAAATTAGAAATAAACTTTCAAACAGGAAAAGTGCAAATGTTTATCATGTCTTTAAATAAAGCAACGAAGTAAGTAAACTCAAGAAACAGCATTAATGAAGGGTAGATAATGCAAGTCGTATTTCAGTACTACAAATAGTATAGTGTTATAGTAATGAGTACTATTCCTTTGAAGAAAAAAAACTCCACCTCTAATATAACTAACTTTATCCCAGCATTATTTGTATCCCTATATTATCACCCAAATGTTCTTTATTGCCCTCTAACCCATTTAGTAGATTTTATTTTTTTATATATTTATTTTTTCACTTGTCTAGCAAAACGTCATCCGATTTCCACCATGTAGTCCTAGTCAGATTTCATATTGCTTCAGAAAGAAATCTGTCTCAGCCTGAATGATATAAGTCAGAGAACACAGGTTCTGACTGTTAGTCCCTGCACACAGTTTAACATCCTCATACTCTGACTTGATCTGGTCACTAAATTACTAAAAAGCACATATTAACTGTTAAAGTGAAAATGTTTTCTAAATAATTAGTTGTTGAAGAAATATTTATAGGAATTTCAGGGGACTGCTAAAGAGCAACACCACATAAACCAACTGGTAAACACTCTCATTTATGATTATTGAAGTGCTGTTTTCATCTATAAAACCTTACAAAATTAAGCATGATGTGAACAATTACAAACTGTTATTTGCTTTAATTTCTTTTTTTGAAATGAACAGCTGTCATTAACCAAAAAAATATAATACAAGCTGCCAGCACCCCACAAGGTAGATCCTCTGTAGTACAAAGTTATTTAAAAATAAATAAAGAAAAATACCAACAGAGTCAAGCACAACCACAGACTGATAAGTCCAAGAATAAAGCCAATCAAAAACGATAAAAAATCCACAATTTATTGCAGGAACACAAACAGGTAAGCGCTTTCGCATAGGAGCTTCATCATACCAAATAATAAACATACACCTGACTGATATTTATATATGGCAATCCTACTCAATTAAATAATCAATCAATCAACCATTAAAAGCCACAGTATACAAAACTGAATAAAAATATGTATGCATATATATATATATATATATATATATATATATATATATATATATATATATATAATCCACAATACATACACAATATGTGATACATATTTTATATGAATTCCAAAAAATAAATATATATCCACAACAACATCTGTAATTAAAAGAAAAGAAAACCTCAAATAAAATACACATGAACAAAAAACGAAAAACCTAGGACAAGGCACATCAGGGAAATAAAACTAAATTCAATGGATTTCATTTACACAACCTCCTTTTCTTTGAAATGGGCTTAATGGAGGCCCTCTCATTCAGGCCTCTTCCTCGATCTGCCAGTAAAAGGACAATCCAACGAGTTTCCCTATATTCAGTATGTGTAATGATGTCTCCTTCCCTGATGCTCGGTGTAATAGCCTCAATCACCTGAAATTTAAACGTGTGGGTATTCCCATATTCAGCTGTATGCTTGGCAAGTGTATTATGCGGAGACCCTTTTTTCATGTGATAGAGATGTTCCCTCATCCTATCACGTAGGGGTCTATTGGTTTTCCCAACATAAAATGCACCACATGTTCCACACTGGGCCAGGTACACTACATGTGGAGTCATACAATTATTACACCCTTTAAAACTAAATTCTTTATGCAGGTCAGGATGATGAAAGACGCCAGATGTGTCAACATATATACAAAAATTGCAAGACCCACATGGTTCAGTGTGGCCATATAATGGCCTCCCTACAGTATGCCTATCAAAGCATAAAAGCCTCTTTAAATTCTTATGATTCCTAAACCGAAAACTGGAATGACTACCCACAGTATTACTTATCTCATCGTCTACAAGAAGAATGGATCAATGTTGATAAAATAAATCAGTGACTTGCTTGAAGTCACTTGTGTACAATAAAGGAATTCTAGTCTGACAAACTCTATTAATCACACTTGGGTTATCCAACTCTAAAGATGATCCAAAATATGGTCGTGCCCTGGTGGACCGAAGGTCCATCAGGTCAGACCACTGTCTATTAAGTTCATCCGTGGTGTAACCTCTGTCCAAAAACTTCTTTTCCAAACTAGTAATTTCCTGTTGGAACCCAACTAACGAGGGATCTAGTCTGCACGCTCTCATATCCTGACCCCTGATAAGATTTTTAAAAATGTAACCAGGATGCATGCTGGATCTAAATAGCATTCCTATGACATGTTTTTTGAAAAATCCCTGTATTAATCATGGTATTATTCAACTTCTCAACATAGACATCCAGATAGTCTGTATCTGTGTATGACAAATTATAGGTAAATCTAAGGCAATCAGTCAAGTTATTCATGGTCCCAAAGAACCTAACAAATTCTTCCACTGACCCACGCCACAAGATAAATATATTGTCCACAAAACGTCGGTAAAATACGACATGGTTTCTGAATTCAATAAGGGGAAATAATAACTCAGCCTCCCATTGAGCAAGAAACATATTGGCGGAGCTATTGGCACAAGATGTGCCCATAGCTACGCCATGTTTCTGTAGGAACATATCTTCCCCAAAAATAAACATATTATTGTTCAGGACTGTTTCTAAAAAGAAACATATCAAATCAATCTGCTTAGGCAGATAGTCACTGTGTGCAGATAGATAATTCTGTACATAGCTTATGCCCAACTCATTGGGTATCATTGTGAATAATGACTGGACGTCAAGAGTGACAAAAGCCAATGCACTGATATCATCTAACCCTTTAACACAGTCATACAAATCTAATAGAAACTGTTTGGAGTCTCTTAGTGCAGTTGGAGTTAAACTAATAACTGGTCATAGGAACTTTTCAACATACAATGACAAAGGTTCGGTCACCCATCCTCCACCATCAACGATGGGTCTCATGGGTGGGTTCCTAGGATGTTTATGTACCTTAGGTAACCCTTGTATCACAGGAATCAAGGGTTGATGGTATGCAGAAATGAGAACAACTCATCAGTAATAAGACCAGCTGCATAGAGGTCTCGAATATCATTATCTACAGAAGAAATAATCCTGTGTACTTCAGGGACTGAAATTTTGCTATAGAAACTGGTATCACTAAGCATGTCATTCATAGCTTGATAATAAAAAGCTTTATCCATAATAACTATTAATCCTCCCTTGTCAGCAGGCCTAATAATAAGTGAGCTGTTATTCTGGAGATGACTCAAGGCCTGTCTCTCCATATAAGTAAGATTATGTTGAAGTTTTTGGACAGAGGTTACACCACGGATGAACTTAATAGACAGTGGTCTGACCTGATGGACCTTCGGTCCACCAGGGCACGACCGTATTTTGGATCATCTTTAGAGTTGGTTAACCCCAGTGTGATTAATAGAGTTTGTCAGACTAGAATTCTTTTATTCTACACAAGTGACTTCAAGCAAGTCACCGATTTATTTTATCAACATTGGTCCATTCTTCTTGCAGACAATGAGATAAGTAATATTGTGGGTGAGATAAGTAATATTGTGGGTAGTCATCCCAGTTTTCGGTTTAGGAATCATAAGAATTTAAAGAGGCTTTTATGCTTTGATAGGCATACTGTAGGGAGGCCATTATATGGCCACACTGAACCATGTGGGTCTTGCAGCTTTTGTATATATGTTGACACATCTGGCATCTTTCATCATCCTGACCTGCATAAAGAATTTCGTTTTAAAGGGTGTAATAAATGTATGACTCCACATGTAGTGTACCTGGCCCAGTGTGGAACATGTGGTGCATTTTATGTTGGGAAGACCAATAGACCCCTACGTGATAGAATGAGGGAACATCTCTATCACATGAAAAAAGGGTCTCCGCATAATGCACTTGCCAAGCATACAGTTGAATATGGGAATACCCACACGTTTAAATTTCAGGTGATTGAGGCTATTACACCGAGCATCAGGGAAGGAGACATCATTACACATACTGAATATAGGGAAACTCGTTGGATTGTCTTTTACTGGCATATCGAGGAAGAGGCCTGAATGAGAGGGCCTCCATTAAGCCCATTTTAAAGAAAAGGAGGTTGTGTAAATGAAATCCATTGAATTCAGTTTTATTTCCCTGATGTGCCTTGTCCTAGGTTTTTTGTTTTTTGTTCATGTGTATTTTATTTGAGGTTTTCTTTTATTTTAATTACAGATGTTGTGGATATATATTTATTTTTTGGGATTCATATAAAATATGTATCACATATTGTGTATGTATTGTGGATTATATATATATATATATATATATATATATATATATATATACATATTTTTATTCAGTTTTGTATACTGTGGCTTTTAATGGTTGATTGATTGATTATTTAATTGAGTAGGATTGCCTTATATAAATATCAGTCAGGTGTATGTTTATTATTTGGTCTGATGAAGCTCCTATGCGAAAGCGCTTACCTGTTTGTGTTCCTGCAATAAATTGTGGATTTTTTATCGTTTTGGATTGGCTTTATTCTTGGAGTTATCAGTCTGTGGCTGTGCTTGACTCTTTTGGTATTTTTATTTATTTATTTTTAATTAACCAAAAAAAGATCAATGTTCATACCCAACAAAAATGTCAAAGAGGGAGGGTCTGAAGTTTTTAGTAACTACAATTCACAACACTTAAAATAAACTCTGCGGTTCACTTCTTTTCCACTGAAGAAATGTAAATAGACTAGTTTATAGTAAGCACAAATTAAATAATTCAGTAAACAATAAGCAATGACATTGCTTCCATAAATCATCTGAAAAGCCAAAGGTTCACAACACTATTACTGCCAATAAATGAATCATCATCATAGTCTAGGCTGTACCATATGGATGCAAACTTCATTCTCTGAAGAGGTAAAGATATGGAAAAACAAAATCACATTAGTCAGCCCCCCCCAGGTTATATGAAATTAAAACATAACAAGAATCTCATAGAGTAAATCTAAAGCATAAATGTTGCACGGAATGTTGAAATATGATACAAAATTACATTTTCAGCTTCATTGTAAAGTTTTCCACTAATAAACTCAGAAAGACAAGGATTGCACTATATGAGATAATTAATTTATAAAATACCCATATTAAATTGATAGTCCGTGTTTATTATATTCCATCTTTTCTCCTTCTGAAAATGTCTGTAGTTTATGTACATAAACCTTCCTTTAGCAATTGCTGAATTGTGAATGTATGCATTTTACAGTCTGTCTGTCTGACTCTCTTCCTCTCTCATTCTTATTAACATGGAAGAAACATAGTTTGTCACAATTCTTTTGTTGAATCTGGATACTGTCGCATGTACTGTTAGTCTCAACCTGTTTCCATGAAAGAAGACTTGGTAGTGTTATCTCAGGTCAGTATTGCTTACAAGAAACCTGCCATTGTTTCAAAGCTTTCTAGAAGTTGTCATCAGTTATCTTTATATATTGAACAATGCTACACTTTTTCGACAAAGCGACATATCCTGATTACAAATAGGATTAAAGTGTAATTAGTGCAATCTTATCACCTAAAATGGTGCTTTATATTTTCACTATAACATATTTATACCATCAGTTCAAATTGCTCTGATTTTTCAAAATATGTGAATGTGGGCAGTAATGCGTTCTACACACCGCAATGTGATGAAGAAGAGATAGATGATCAAATAAATAACCAATGTTGTTGTGTCTCGGCTTCTCCCGGTTAGGGGTCGCCACAGCGGAACTCTGGACCGCTAATGAATGGCAGTAGATTTTTACATGCCGAGTTGCCAGCCCTGATGCACAACCTTCAACGAAGGTATGCCCATTCACGCATGCTTCCACACAGAAGATGCACTAGCTAAGAATCGAACAGGACAACATCTTACTGTGAGGCGACAACATTACCGCAGCACTACTACCACAGTATCAAATAAATAACCAATGCTCCCATAAAATACAAGTGAAATTTTTTTTGTGAACTTTTCCTCTTAATAGGAGCAAGATCTGACAAGTAAGGTTATTAAGTCAATTTATTCTGATCATTGCTCTCTCTGCCTTACCATAGCATTCTCTATTTAATTGTTTCTGTCTCTTTTGCTGTCTCTCATTCTCAAGTACTTCCATCTATCTCCATTCCTGAAAAACTAACATCTGTCTGTTTTTGTCTCAGTACTTACATTCTATTGCTGTTTGCACTATAATATCTCATTGAAAAGTTACTTCTAGGATTCCACCTCTTTTGTAAAAGAAAGCCTTGTGTCACTTTTATCTTCACTTATTTCTTCATATCTATTTTTTGCAACTGACTTTTAGCTTCTTCTGGTCTTTAGCTATAGAGGACGCAAGAGGGATACAGAAACTGATCCAGCAAATATGTAAATAGAAGTAAAATAGATTTATTTTTGTTCATGAAAATATTGTTTATAAATTTGTAACACCTTTGGCATAATAAAGTCAATGTGAATGTTTATTTCTGTATTGGATACCTTTTGTCATATGCCCCAGCCATTTTTGCATGAGTTATTTTACTGATAAATCAGATAAGAATAAGATATTTCTCAAAACCCTGACTGTCTCAAAATTTTGCTTTGTTTTTCCAGAAACTGATATATTTTGAGAAAAGTATAGAATTAAAATTATTAAATACTAGCAGTCAATATACTTAACAGACGTACTTTACTTCAGAAAAAAGTGCATGTTAATTCACATTGTCTTATTATATAAACTTTTCTAAGACAATTCTATCAGTATTTAAATTATGTCCCTGATTTGGAGCATTTGTACATGAGCATTTTTGGCTTTATCCATGAGTCCGGAGAGTTTCTTAGGTTTCATTTTTGATACAGACACAGAAGCATGACTTTACCTTTGTGGCATTACAGTAACAAGCCATGCAACAGTTAAAATATCAATTATCTTAAAGACATTCCAAATAAGCTGATTTCATTTCTGAGTGTGAAACATGTATAAAGTGTGGTACACAGATAGGACTTCAACAGTGTAGGCAATTTCACATAGCTTTGATCATGGTCAGCATCAGATATAGGTCAATATATAATTATATATAGTTTACATTTGATAGATGATACATTCTTCCTACTGGGTATTATTAGACATACCTACTTGAGATTTTACAGGCTGTGAAATAACACTGTAATCTCATGATTACCACAAGGTGGTGATCTTACACAAGCATCAGTGTCAACTAAATAAAAGCAGTATTAAAACAGTAACACTGAAGCCAAAGTAAAGCTTCAAGAAGTACCTTATTCTCATCCGATTTACCAGTAGCATAACTAGAAAAAGGTTGCCACCTGTCCCTCTTTGCACAGGACAGTCCTTCAGCGGTGTCCTGCAAAAAACTGAAAAATGGCAAATGTCCTGAGATGTTAAAAAAATATATTTCCTAAGTTTTAGTAGTTGTGTAACACAATTCTTTTGTATATGAAACACCTATATATTAAATGAAACTGCATAATATTGATAATATATTGCAGATATTGCCAATATATTGGCCGAAAGATTCAGTGCCAACTTTACCCCTCTCCCCACAAAGGACCAATCACAATACCAGTAGATTGCCAGGCACCCAGTATTACTGCTGCACAGGTTAAAACAGCACTGTCCAAGGCCAAGAATACAGCTTCTATGGGACCTGAGAATATCCTGGCTGTGTTCTACATGAACTACAGAGTGACTGGCACCTCACCTGTGTGCCCTGTTCAATCACAGCCTCACCTCAGGCTTTGTCTCTACCGAATGGCACACTGCTACAGTCATCCTTCTCCATAAAAGAGGAGTGACTACAGACCCTGGGAACTATCACTCCATGAGCCTGATGAGTCTGATACGCAACGCTATGGAATGCATCATCATGGACCAAATAAACAAAGATATAGGGAATCTCCAAACTCTGGGTCCCACACAATTTGGTTTTGTGCAGGGTAGATCATGCCTGCTCAACCTGGTCGACTTTTTTGAGTCAGTCACTAGAGCTGTAGACGAGGGCAAGGTGGTTCATACAGCCTACCTTGATCTGACTAAGGCCTTTGATACCATTCCCCACTTAGGACTCATAGAAAAACTCACTGAGCTAGGCATCAACGCCTATATCACTAGGTGCAAACAACCAAACCAAAAAACACCTCCAGAGGAAGCCTTAATAGGCAAAAATAGTAAAATGAAAAAAAGGCTTCCACCACAATGAAATGTTCACTGAGAAATTCTGTTAAAATGTAGGCTTTAATAAAAAAAAGAAATAAAAAGCACAAATTGTGCTGTTCAAGTTGCAGGTCAAACAGGATAAGCGCTTTCAGTTAAAAAACTTCTGAAGAAGGTTTTTTAACTGAAAGCGCTCATCTCAGTGTACTTTCCATTGTGGTGGAAGCCTTTTTTTCATTTTACTATATCACTAGGTGGGTTGCAAACTGGCTCACAGATAGAACCCACAGTGTGAAAGTAGCTGACTCCAGGTCAGACTGCCGACCAGTCACAAGTGGAGTCCCACAGGGTTCGGTCCTGGGTCCTCTCCTGTTTGGTAACTACTTCTCTGAAGTCCAGTCCAAAATGAAGGGACTCTGGCTGACAAAGTTCACAGACGATTGCAAGTTGGGAGCTATTAATAACTCCCCGAGTGATGTTGCCATCCTGAAGAAAGGCCTCACTGAGACCAATGACTGGTGTCAGAACCATGGCCTTAAGCTCAATGCTAAAAAATGTGTCGTCATCCCCCTTGGGAAAAACTCAGTTCCCATGAATTACCACATCGATGGTAATCCACTCAACACAGAAGTCATTATAAGAGATCTGGGAACACAGGTTAACAGCAATCTCTCTTTTGACCGCAACATTGCCACTGTGGTCAGAAAGTCCTTCTATGTGGCACATTTCATTACTTAGGGTTTTGCATCCAGGAAGAAAGAGGTCACTGTCTCCCTCTACTCTTCCCTCATTAGGCCAATCATTGAGTACAATGCCCCATTTGGCATGTACCTCATTAGACACCTGCAACAATTGGAGAGGCTGCAAATGTACCTCACAAAGATGATCCTAGGCCTTAAACAGTTGTCCTATATGGACAGACTCAAAAAACTCCAACTATTCTCTGTTTCATATCACCTACTTAGAGGCGATCTCTGCTTGACTTACACAGCCATGTCTGACCCAGCTCTGTTAGAAATGCTACATCTAAAGAAATCCCAATCCCTCCACACAACACGCTCCAGAGATCTCAACCTCATTACCACAATTAACAGAACATGCTGGAGGGACAGGTTCATAACCCAGAGACTGCCCATGCTATGGAATAGACTTCCCATGCATGTCAAACAGAGCACCTCACTGTCCCTCTTCCAGAGAAATCTTGATGAGTGGATGGGAAATAGAAAATTCACCCCGGGGATCACTACAGTGGCTCTACTCAACAGAGGCACTGGGAACTAATGTCGGGTGGCACGATGCCAGGGTAATCCTATGGGCTATGCTTGTAAAGGCTCCAGGGCCATTAGCCTAGTACACATCTATGAACCTATAAACAACTCTAATGCTATAAGAATTAACTTTTATTTTGACAAAAATGAAAGTCTGTATGTTGCACTTGCTGTGGGTATGGTTTGCCCTACAAAATCCCATGTTTCCACAAAAAAATTCCCTCTTAGAATATTTGAAAAGGTGGCAAACCTACTCTACAGTTGTCTAATTGGTGTAATTTAATCACTTGAAGGAATATGCATTTTAGGAAGGGAAATATAATTAAATATGTCTGTACCTTTGATTTCAAATACCTTAGTTAACACATTGCATTCTTTGTGTAAGTCAAGTCTATCTATTCACAGCACAGGCTTCATGTAATCACACATCACATTACGAGAACTACTATTTGCTACACATAATAACATTAATGTTTCTTTGTTATTTAATGTACTGCATTTTTATTGTAAAATATTAAAAAAAAGATATATTTTAAAATAAGACAAACATGTTTATTATTGTACAATATTCCATTACCATGATCATTAGCATTTTTATTATCATTATTTTATATCATTATTATTTTTTTATTACTCAAAGCCCTTTCACCATACTTGGTATCCTACAGACTGCTAAGAAATGACCTGTGTCTGCATATAAGGCATCCTCTGACCCACTACTCATGGATATCAGTAAGTCAAATGGCATCAGAAATACTCAGTCTAGAGATCTAAACCTCTTCTGCAACATCAACAGAATGGTTTGGAAGGACAGATATATCTCACAGATGATATTGCTGCTGTGGAACAGATTCCCTTTGCACATAAAACAAAGTTCATCCCTGTCCACATTCATCAGCAACTTAGATCTATGGATGAGAAACAGAAAATTTACCTGAGGACTGCTCCCTGTGATGCTAATAGACAGATGTAGCTCCTAAATGCTTTATCCCATGCATGGGTCCCCTCAGATTATCTATGCTATGATCCCAGTTATTCACATTAAAGATAATATTTAATTATTGAGCATGGGATGGATAAGGTCAATCTAACACCAAATGGGATAGGTTATGTCAAACACAAAAAGGGAAATTGGCTTGACTTAAAATGGCCCACAAGGGCTACTAGCCTAGTATTTACCTATGTACCCATTATAATATTCAGATTTCCTTAATGTTTATACATTTTACATATCCTGTCAGTGTGGGACACCCATGCGCTGGCCCAGTAATCAAGAAGCCTCAATCCTCACCACTAACACCAGTGAGGGGGTGTCCACATTGGGAAGGATAACAAATACACACACAGTAAAGTACAAGTTCCCTTAAGAGCACACAGAGATCACAGTCAGTCTGGAGCTGGTTTCTCCCTTTCTCTCCAGATCCCCAATAAGACTCCCCACTGGCTTAGCTATAGGGTCAGATCCCAGCCTAGTAGTCAAGCCAAAACCACCAGTACCCTCTCTGTCCAACCAGTGCTTCATGCCCCTGGTCCTCAGGTTTAGGACATATGCCACAGCAGACTCCTTCTGGGATTCACACTCACCTTTCCACTCATCACAAATTAAGTCTACAGGCCACCGCACCATATGCCTATACAGCAACTCAAAGGGTGAAAACCCTGTGGATTCCTGGGGAACCTCTCTGTAAGCAAACAACAAATAGGGCAAATATTAATCTTAAACTGGTCTGCAAATACCCATAGCATGGACTTGAGTGTAGAGTTTAACCTCTCATCAAGACCATTAGTCTAGGGATGGTAGGTGTGGTCTTCAAGTGCTTCATCCCACAGTACTTCCACAGACAAGTCAGCAGGCCTGACATGAAATTGGCACTTCTGTCAGTCAGTATTTCTTTTGGAAGAATCTACCCTGCTGAAAATCTCTAACAAAGCATTTGCCACCTTTTCTGCCTCAATGGAGGACAAACCCACTGCCTCAGGGTATCTTGTAGCATTATCTACCACCACTAGGATATATTTTTCCCTGTGGAACTTGGGGTACTCAGAGGCCCCACAATATCCATAACTACCCTTTGAAATGGCTCCTAGATTATAGGCAAAGGCATCAAAGGAGTTTTTACCTTGTCTCCTGCCTTGCCTACCTTTTGGCACTGCTCACAGGTCTGCAGTACACTGTTACATCTCTGGGAATTCCAGGCCAATAGAAGTTCTTCATAATATATCTCTTTGTACATTTTATGCCCATATGACCTGCAAAGGGAATATCATGTGCCAGATGGTAGGCACTAGGCACTACCAACTGCTGTATCCTCTCATATTCTAGCCCTCCCTCAGCGGTCCACTCTCTATATACAGTAGCCCTTTTTCCCCAGTATACAGATTCCACCTTCCCTTGAGAATCAGCTGCCTCACTAGCTACCTGCCTCAGGCCTTGTAATGTAGGGTCTGACAGCTGAGCCTGTCACAACTCTCTCTTTGTAACCTTTTCCAGCTCTCCTTCCACAGGAAGTCTGGCATCCTCTGACAGTGATGCCTCACTGTCAGCCTGGGTACTACTACTCACCTCTGCCCTTGCAGTCACTCTGTCCAAGGGACCATCAGTACCCACAAGCAGCTGTGGCTCATCTCCAGTCTCACTGCTACAGAGTAGCTCCCTCCCTGAAGCAACCCCCAAACCAGTCCTGGCTGCAAGCATGCTGTTTGACTGGGTCTCCATCAGGCTTTTAGACCCACATACTTGTCTCCAAGCCTGGCTGTGTGTACCTGCATGAGCACATGGTACTGCATTACCAAAATCATTCCCTATCAGGACATCTGCAGGATGGCAGTTTGGTACCCCTGTTATCTCAAGGTAACCTACTATTGGCATTTTGTCCTTTCCATTTACTGGCTCCCTCACCTTTTGTTCCCCACCTTGCCTCTGTGGACATCTATATGCCACATGGTCTGACTGGTTGCTTTCAAAACATTTAATCCTAGGCCCTGAACGTGTACCTGGACTAGTGGCTTCCCCTGCCACTGGCAGATTCTGTTGGGGCGGTCTGTGCTGCCCACCATGGATTCCCTTAGACCCATGAGCAACACTGGGTGTCCCTTTCCTGTGCAGGGATGTCCTGCTTGCTAGGTATAGGTCTCCCTTCTTCCCCAACTCATCTGAAGTAGCACATTGTCTATCAGCTAACCAGATCCTCATGTCCTCAGGCAAAGCGCTAAGGGTTTGTTCCCTCACCAAAAGGTCTGCCAGCCCTTCAAAAGTGGTGACCTGACATTCACTCACCCACCTATGAAAATAAGTGCTTAGTTCAGCAACATATTCACACACACTTTCATCTGCCTTGCGTCTATGCTCACGAATCTTTTTCCTATAAGCTTCAGGTGTTAGCTTAAAAAATTCTACCAAACAATTCTTAACAGCAGTATAATCAAAAAATTCATGATCAGATATCTTGGACAACACAGTTACAGTTTTACCATGGAGTAAGGGGTCAGGAACCGTACCCAGAGCCTTTGGTCAACATCATATTGTTTGCATACCCTTTCAAACATATGAATGAAACTATCAAAGTTATCCCCTTCTGTAAACTGTGAAAATTTACTGACCTTTTTGTGCTTCTGGTGTCCAGTTACTCCCTTCCCCATTACCTCCATGACTCTGGTGAAGAGTCAGCAACTCCTTTTGATGCTACCTCTGCCTCTCCTTCTCCGCAGCTTCCATATCCAAATTCCTGGCCTCCAACTCAAGTCTCTTTAGCTCCAGATGGATTTTTAAGCCCTCTGCAGAAAGGTTGAGCAGTCCATTCACTGAGTGTTGTACATCTCCATGGCCAGTTTGATCGTCCTCCTGATTTCTGTTTTCTGATGCAGCTGTGACCAAAGCTGCAATCATGTCTGCCTTAGTCAGGCTTCCATGCACCAGTCCCTTAGTCTGGCACATCTCAGCCAACTGGCTCCTTGTCAGCTTGCCATACTCCTCTACTGACATGCTTGCCTGCTCTCACTGACTAACTAAGCTAACAAAAGAAATTAAATAATTGTGATCGAAATTCTGAATATTCACTGCATGGCTGATTTAGAGAACAAATTCACCTTCAGTGATCACTGTACACAAGCTACAGGAATTCACTATCCACACCACTACAAGCCAATTAATATGCGATGTGGCTAACTTACCACTGTCAAACAATTAATACTTTTTGAGGATATCCCACCACTGCCAAACAATTAATATGTGATGCCTGTAAGCTAGCGCAGTAATCAAGGAGCTTCAATCCTCACCACTAGCACCAGTGAGGGGCGTGCACATTGGAAAGGATAACAAGCACACACACAGTAAAGTACAATTTCCTTTAAGAGCACACAGAGATTACAGTCAGTCTGGGGCTGGTTTCTCCCTTTCTCTCCAGATCCCCAATAAGACTCCCCACTGGCACAGCTATAGGGTTTGGATCCCAGACGAGTAGTCAAGCCAAAATCTCCAGTACTCTCTCTGTCCAACCAGTGCTTCATGTCCCTGCCCATGTAGCTGAAACCCACACACTTTGAGATTTGGTTTATATACAAACACACAGAGGCTAAGGCTAAGGCTATTCTGGAGTGGCTAATACAGTATCACTAAATGCATGCAAGTACTCTAGAGCTTAAATTATCTCTACACAAAACAGCCACAGTTGAAAGGTTTAAAATATTTAATAATAAATAATAAAAACATAAGACAATACTCATCAATTCAACACAGTGCTAATACAGAGTTCAGAAGTCACAGAAAATTCTTTAAGATAATACTGTAGAATAGTCTGACATAAATATAGAAAACAGCTAGACTAATTTGGCTATTTCTATCTATCTCTAAGAGAAATCACTGTTCTAAATAAATATCTTACTTACAGAGCAAAGGCAGAGTGCTAGTGAGTGATGTTCTTCAGACAAAATCCAAAATGCTCTTTCTGTCTGGGAAAGTCTTAAATTGATAACACAGTACTGCTGAGTCATTTCAGATTACATAATTCTTAACAGTTCTGATTTAGTTTCCCAGCCTAACAGAAACTCAGAATTTACATTTCTTTTTTTTAATCTGCACCTGCAGGAAGCCACAGCAATAAAACACATTTTTACATGTAAAACCTAGTAATTAACTCTTATCCTAAGACAACAGAAAGAATTCCTTCATCCAGACATTCTGTCTCTGAGCTTGAGATCAGTCATAAAATGCTTCACTTAGCTTTCTTCCAGCAGGGTGCACTATGGCTACATTTTTGAAGCTCAGTACAACATATAGTTTAATCGTAACATATACTTCTCTTTACATTTGTAAACCAAGCCTGTGGATTATATTAATATTTGCAAATGACATAGAATCATCTACAAAATTCTATCTAGCTAGGCTGGCAGCCTTCACACAGTATACTCAGGCTCCTGTACTATAAGCAATTTGAGACACATTTGAAACTTGATCACAGCAAGTGGGTTTTCCTGTTGTGTTTGTGTTTGCATTTGTTTTTTTTTTCCATACATAGACCAGACAGTCAAGAACGTAAGTAAAAAAAAAATTGCACTCTTTATAGAAATAGACAATACCTAACCAATAACACAAAGGCTACCATAGCAAGTACATTCCTGATCGCCATACTCCTATATGCCTTACTCATTCTGACAGACCTAGCAAAATTAGATACCTGCTATAATAAGATCACAAAGTTTGCAACAGACTCCAACTTTAGAGCACACCACTGCCTTACACTCAAACAACTTAACTGGCTAAAACTACCTCAGCTCTTAACTTATAACCAGCTTACTTTGGCCCATACACTTCTAAATCAACATGAAAAAACTGCTCTGCAAAACCTTCTACTCCCCTACAATAGTAGCCGGTCTTTATGCTCAAATAATAAATCCTTCTTAAAAGTTACCAAATCTAGCAATGCCGCTGGAGTTTTCCTCTATTCGACATGCATAGCCAAAATCTGGAACTTATTGCCGACTGATATAGGTACAACTATGAATGCTCTGCAGTTTAAAAATAGAATCAAATCCCATTTATTGAATGCAAAGCTATGCTTATGCACCAACCCTGGATAACTTATGAGTACCTTCTTGCAACACCCTGCCACCTACATGTTATCTAACTCCTCTATTCTCGCTTCCCTGTTCTTATCTTCTCCATACCATCCTACCCTTCACAATAACTAGTCTGACTCATTCTCTGCCCCCAACACTTCCAGCAAATTTTCTCAATTAGTATCTGGTCTATTTTCTCTTTATGATTATCTCTCCCTGATAACATAGCACTATTTACCTGTGTTATCTCTCCATAGTTATGCACATATATAAAATTTTTGGTAGATAGAAATATCAGTATTGTCTATTAGTAGAAATGTGTATAAACCTTAGTCTATATATGTAAAACTGACGCATTAAGAGCTCTTTATGTAATACACAGTATCTATG
Source organism: Protopterus annectens (assembly GCF_019279795.1). Taxonomy (NCBI): domain Eukaryota; kingdom Metazoa; phylum Chordata; order Ceratodontiformes; family Protopteridae; genus Protopterus; species Protopterus annectens. The sequence goes on along the minus strand of NC_056732.1, from coordinate 223,576,707 downwards.
TGTTACTTCTGTATTGTAATGTTTTAATATTTTGTACCTCTCCTGCTGTAAATATGGAGCTTTTCTCCCTGGGCCTCCGCTGAAAAAGGAACTGTATCCAGTTGGACTTTCCCAGTAAACAAATGTAAAATAAATAATAAATAAATAAATACTTTCTAACAACTCAGTTATGTTAATGAAATGCCTGTTCCTAGTTGCTGCTTTGCTTTGCTTAACTTTAGACAGTGTTGTTCTGACTTCTAGCTAACAATCAAAGAGGAAGACAAAAAGAGTACCTTAACATGTTCCTCGATCCAGAGCTCAAATGAACTGCTGTATCATTTAGATGTCTTTGGGACAAAGGCCTTGGTAAAACTTCAGGAGTGCAGCACTAAATAAATTGTATTCCACCTGCAGTGGGGAAAAGGCCATTTATAACTTTCAATGAAATGAGTTTCAGCGAAATGAGTTTTCAGTGAAGTGGTGCTAGTAATTTTGTTTTAAGTGAAGTGAGCTTTCAGTGAAGTGGTCCTAGTAATTCCATTTTCAGTCAAGTGAGATTTCAATCAACCGTAGTAAACTCATATATATATATATATATATATATATATATATATATATATATATGTGTGTGTGTGTGTGTGTGTGTGTGTGTTATATAACTGGTTCCCCTGTGTTTTTCTGAACTACATTTGTTTGACAAATGTAGGGAGGGGTGTGATTTAATGCTGAAAGTACGGATGGCCAAACAGTGGATATGTCAACGGCACGGAATGTCAATACAGGTAAGTGGGGTTGGGAGAGGTGCAAGCATGTGTGTGTGTGTGTGTGTGTGTGTGTGTGTGTGTGTGTGTGTGTGTGTGTGTGGGAATTAGGGATAGGGTCGAGGATGAGTGAAGGATGGGTGTTTCGTGTTTGTGAGTTTGTGTATTTTAGGGTAAGGGTTTGGTTAGGGGATAGTTTTAGTGTTGTTTGTGAATGACTGTGTGTCTGAGTCTTTCTTGTGTAGTGGCAGTGTTACCGGAAGGTTTTAATGACATTAAGGTGTAGAGTTAGGGTTGGGGAAAGGGGAAGTGTTAGGGTTAATGTTAGCACCCATTACTAAGTTGGTGCCTTCTTTAGTAATGAGTGCTAACCCTAACCCTAACACTCAGTGTTTTACATTCGATATTTGGGCAGTTCGGTTATACACAATAGATAAAAAGTAAAAAATTCACGGCTTGGAACCAAGGTAGAAGAAACCAGCTTTATTAAAATATAAAAAATCCAAGATTTTTATCGCTCCAAATAGATCCAATTCACATCACACACACACATACACACACACACACACACACACACACACACACACACACACGCGTTTGCAGTCTCTCCATCCTCTTTATCTCATCTATCTTTATTGATTGATTGATTGATTGTACTAAAGAGAGAGGAAGGTATTCTTCAGTTTAATTTTGTGTGTGTGCTGCATAGTAAGCCTGAGGCATGGGTATTTTATAGCAAAATATTTTAATTGTCTTTATTGTAGATACATAAATATGGTTCTTATTATTTATTCTTAGATATGATCAGGTACCATAGTAGGCGATATTTATTTTACCTACTCCCCTTGGATTGTGTCCCATAACTTATTATGTAAAATGTCAGCTATGATGCGTACCCTGACTCACCCAAGTATCATTAAATATTTGAAAAGCATTCTGCTCATTCAAATCCAGATGGAGTCAGTTTAAAGTCCCCCCACTACCTTATAAAGGTGTGATAGCCCTAACCCTCACCCTGCCATTAACCACATCTCTACACCTTCCCTTTCTGTAAACACTACACAAGAGACTCAGTTATACAATACATAAGTACACTGAAACTTTCCCCTTACATAGCCCATACTCTCTTCCTAACCTGCAAATACTCACACGTACACTCATACCCCTATTGTCATATTTTGGCATTAAGATGCACACCCAAAGCACTTCTCATACATAGCACTCACACTTTGGCATTACTGAATTTGGTAAACCCTATAGTTGATGAAAGTGATATTTGATATAAAAGAAACAGCAGTTTAGCCTGTTGATTAAATCAACATTCGAAAGGCTGAACAACCACATATATATATATATATATATATATATATATATATATATATATATATATATATATATAAACTGAAGAAAATTGGAAATAAAAAAAAATTACTGGAAGTTGTTGAAATATCTTATTCTCAGATCAGTAAAATGGAAAAGATATGGTCCAGCAAAATGGAAGTTATTGCAGGCAAGATCAACGCTGACACTTGTGACACTTGAGCCAGTGAACAGGACTTACAACCAGATGCTAATAATATCACTTACACAACAGCAATCTTGCATATGCTGAGCCAGGAGAACCTGGGGATTTCCATGAAGGAGGTATCAAGATATCATAAGAAAAATGTCAAAGACAGAAAAAAATGGGCAGAATTTATTTATTTGTAACGCTTCCAACCAGGCCACAAGTAACGCTTCCAACCAGGCCACAAGTAAGAGGGTACTTTACACTTAAAAGGAAGATTATTTAGTTCATGCATTGTTAATGTCCAACAGATGTATATTCCCTGTGGGAGAAATTATGGAAACATTACAGTCATGGATAGCAGATGTCAGATATACACGTAAGTAGTAAAACTGGAATTAGACAACAGACATATTCCACAATGTTTAAAAGCTGAAGACAATGTACTGGGACACCTGGTGGCTGGTGCCACAGAATATCATGTGCCCACAACAGTGGATGATTTCCTCGTTAGCAGCCATGGCTAGAAAAACATTACAGTCACCAAGCAACATCCCCCTCTCTAATTTCATTTTTTGTATTGTGACATTTATCATATTTGGGTGTCTTTGGATGTATTTATCTTCAAATATCTTTGGAGCTGTGTGCTTTGTATTAATTAAATTGGCTTTCTTCTCTGGATAGATCTCTTTTTCTTTCCCATATCCATGCTTCTCTTTTATTCAATTTGAACACCTCTCACTTTTTGTTCTTTATCATGTCTCACTTCCTCTGTTACCTCTTTTTCTAGGCGGCCCAATGTTTGTTTGTCTAGATAATGTTTTTCTTGCTCTGTTGTATTAATGATCTTAAATGTTTAAATAATTCAGAAAAAGTAGATGAGATGTCTTTAAACAAAACTGGATTCTGGGAGTTAAGCTGTAACCATATCGCAATCTATTACATTAACCGTTTAATGGATTAAGGGCAAAACAGAACTGAAACAGTGACAAATAATCCCTCTAGAATATGCTCCATTAAATTTTCAAGTCCCATTGGGAGAGGACTGATGATCAGTTAGGCATGAAGGGAAAAAGCATATAGGCAAAAAATTTTAAAAAAGTACAGCTTCTATGTCTGTTAAGGGCTAAGACCCTACTTTTATATTCTAATATAAGAACAACAGGTCTCAGTGCCATAGTTTACAGGGTTTCAAAATATGTACAGTACAGAATATCTAGTAAGTATAATGCAATAAACAGATATAAGCATGAAAACATAGTTTGGGTTTATTTGTATTGAAGGCAGTGTACATCTTGTTATGAATAATAACATTGTGTTATATTAGTAAGTAACTGTACACATCTATATGACCACAGTAAACTTCCAGACACCAAAAATAAAGAGAGAGTAGAGATAATACACGAGCTGACAGTTAAGACATATCATTCAGTCAGTGGTACTTTGTGTGGTATTTGTATTTTCTCATCTAGGTGAAAGAAACATCTTATCATGTTTATAATTATTGGGAAGATAAACATTCTTAGACAATGGTCATAGAAAATAATGCTAATTGTTTGAAGAAGAAAAACAGTGGGTCAATAAAATCACAGTAAACATGATTAAAAAGGAGTAGATAACGCAAATGCTTTAAACCACAGTGTCATTCACTCTGTGTTCCCAGGATAGCACTAGCCCACCTTCCTTCCTTCATTCTCGTTAATGTTTTTGGCTGGATAGTCTTCAATGGAAATTTGCCTGATTAGTTCTTCCTTTGTTGTCAGGGGTATTGTTTTACAACTTAACCTGTGTATACTTGATATGAACTTAAGTGTGATGTGTGAAACTAGGTAGTTGTAGGAAATGGACCAGATCAGAAGTAAGTGCTTTTTCTAATTCCTTGTATCAAACAAATGTTTCTGGTTGGGTAGAATCTTTATTTACTACAGCAGTCTTGCATTTGTCTCTTGAGCAATCTTACTATAGGTACATTTATATGGATTTACTCAGTTGCTGAATGAGAAATTAATTGATTGTTGTGGTGAGACCCAGATATATTGTATGCTGTAAGGCTCTGGATAAAGTGTAAATGAGCTAAGGACAATGACAACAAGAGTGGTTTGGAGTGTATAATAACATGCATGCTTCTGCTACCAGATTCTATAAGGACGAAAAGAGAAAGACTGAAGACAGCAATTATCAATCAATCAATGCAAGACTTTTAGAAGCTTTGTCAAAAATCACGATCAGCTTAAAAAGTATCTCTTTAAAGTTTAGTTGACTGAGCATGGCAACATCTACAATTAAAAGGATGCAGAGAGTGGCCGGAAATTTGGTCTGGGTATAAAACTAGTGTGCCCCAACCCCAATTTTCTATTCTGGAGCAATCAGCGAGCACATACGTTCAGCTGCAGTTGTAGCCTGAAAAGTTTGCTAAGTGCAAACATAACTCATGTTCTATTCACCTTAAAATATGTTACATTAAATCAGTTTGTGAGGTCTAATCATTATTATTCAAACTGCCACTAGATTACAAATAAGATGAGTAGTTATACAGAGCATATTGTACTGACAGAAACTCTATAACAATAAAAAAGTTACAAAGCAACACAAATATTACTTATTTACCTAAAAGGAATACAGTTATAAAGAAAATAATAATGAAAGGAATCAGGCATCCGAAAGAAGAAATATTGTCAAACTTTAAGAAGACTTATAAAAAGATTCCCTGTGTAACTGCCCAGTAGCTTTCTTAGTGGGAATTTAAGGGCAGGATAGTGCAGTAATGCTTAATAAACTAGCGATAACCCACATCAGCACAAAATTGTTCTGAAGTGTTGCGCTAGCTGCTGGAAGAGTTTATTCAGCCTATCATAGGCCTCACAGAAAGAATTTGTTTTCTCTCCTACTCTGACTATTTACAATTCAAATTAAAAAATGCAGTAAGACTGCAAAATGCTAAAATAAAAGGAAGAAGCAGACATTGGTATACAAATTAAAACCAAAAATCAGATTTACTTGCATAGTACTCTTCTATAACAGCTGTCCAAAGATAACTTTAGTAGATAACAAAAAAGCCAGTTGATTTAATCCTTCCAGAATTCATAGATAATCTTTACAAAAACAAATGCAAGGTTTGTGTTGTGGCCTTGCCTCAAACTCTAGAAATAAATAAATAAAAATAAAATAAAATGAGAGCACACAACAAGACAAATAATGTGGGAGTATAAACGAGACATGAAAATTAAGTTTATTCACACAGCAGTCTGCAGAAACAAATAGATCATATAATCTTATTAAACCTTGTCAGAGTTCAGTTGCCTATCCAGAAATTAAAATAAACCATAATTTAGATTTTTTTTTTATATTTAGGTTGCTTAGGACTTTGTAATCCCACAGCAGGACTGGGCCCCTTTCCTAAGTCCAGCCTTATTTAAAGCTCATGAAATTATAATTTTCTTCAGCCTTTGCTGTTTGTCAGAGGTGTTCTCCTCAGCATCAGAGACAGAGATGCTCATAGAGGTTTACAAAGAATGCAGTGGTGGGGAACATGATCACCCTAACATGAGTGGTTCCATTCTTAGAGGTACGGAAGAAAATAAACATTAAAAACCATAATGAAAGAAAAGAAGGCTGGATAGGTGTGTGTGTGTGTGTGTGTGTGTGTGTGTGTGTGTGTGTGTGTGTGTGTGTGTGTGTGTGTGTGTGTGTGTGCGCACACAAGTGTACATCTGTGTGTCTGTATGAATAAGTGTAATGGGTGCTGTTCATTTCACAAGCTGCATGTGTATGGAAACCTGTCTTCTTTTTGTTTGCTTATTTCATCCAACTAACTATGCATTTAGGAATAAAAAGTTTAAAGCTAGACTATATATTTAGGCCACACCGGAAGTTTGGGGCACTGTGCTATCATTTGCGATCTTCCTAAGATGATTATTATTATTACTATATCTGTTTGTTTTCCAAAGGCTCTGAAACCAATGTTGCCCTACACTGGATGATTCCAGCTCCAGAGAGCTGTGCCACGGTCTTTTCTTATCTTTTTGTTGTCAGTGTGTTGCTTATTATCACACTTCATCCTTACTAATATCAGCTTTTTATATACAATGCTTCAAGTTTTCAGGGTGAGTTTTTGTTATACTGCAGTTTACTGACTGACAGCTGCATTCTAAGATGAAGATTATTTAACTATGGAAGTGCCCTCAGAGGTATTTCTACCTGTTCACTCTAAAACTAATTACTTTAAATGTTATGGGTAGGGTTACTTGTCTAACTTGTCTAATCTGTATTTTATCATTCAAGAGCATTGTGAAAACATGAATATATGAGTACCTTCAGCTTGACACTCCCTAAGTACTAACAGAGAGAGAGACAGAAGAATACATTTTCTTGAAACCTCAGTTTGTATGCAGTGCACTGTAATAAGACAAAATAAAAATGTATTTGGTCACAATTTTGTGATGTATCTAATGAAGAAATTGCAGATCATGGTATACAGCACATGACAAAAATATAATGAATCATATGAATTGTTTGTGCAGTATGTATTACAGTAATATCTTACTGGAGTAGTTCCATCTCTGCTAAACGTTTTTGTGAACAAAATAAACTCTCAAAGTGACAAGCTAGCTGCCCTTGCAGGCCATTTTAAGCCTAGGCAGTTTCTCTTTTGACGCTCAAATTAACCCATCCCATTTGGTTACAGATGGGCCTTTCTCATCTCATGGTCGACAATTATATATTATTCCTATTTTGATTAATAGGGATCATACCATAGATAATTAGAGGGGACCCACACATGGGATAAAGCATTTAGGATCTGCCTCTGTCCATTAGTAGTACAGGAGGGTGGTCATGGGGCAAATTATCTGTTTCTCATCCATAGATCCAAGTTGTGACCACTAGTGCACAAACTCAGGGATTCTTGGACTTTGTCAATACAAATGCCCTGGAACAATTAGTCAGAGTACACAGTAGGGGGAATAACATCTTGCAACATCCCTTATTAGTTGTCATTTAGTGCCTTTGCAATACTCTGGGGGCATCTTGCACCATCACATATTAGTTGTCAGTTAGCACCTGGGCCATACTGCTAGTGGCACTCATTAACCAGAGTAGGAGATACACAAAAAAAGCTTCCAGAGTTGTGGAACAAAAATAAATCTGCATCTCTTGTGCTCTTTTACTACTTGAAATAACAAAGAGCCACAGTATTCCCTTGCTATAGTTTCTAGCACATACACACACAAACACACAAACACACACAAAACCAACCAACTTATTTTATCACCCCTGACCACAAATACCAGTACCTCATTTACACACATACAAGCTGCCACCTGACAATAGCGATGACATCACTGATTTTCAGATTTTCAGGGAATGACCAACACCTCTTTTACAATGCCAGCTATGTCCTTTAACAGATTGCACCTAGGAAAGGTGCCCTCTTCACCTTGCTTAGGCCAGTTGGGGAACCTAAGGAAATCTGGTTCAAATGAAGTTCCAGCCTTAGCAAAAAATGTTTTGTCAGTTTTTGATAGTCATGTATATCAGTATCTTCTGATTCCATGTATGCCTTCAGTGAATCTGATACTAAGCTGGGTGACAGAATTCTGGTCTACTCAGCTTGGAACAGTTCTCTCTAGCTGCATACCTTTTGAATGGCATACAACAGTTCTCCACACCATCTTCCTTCCCTAGTTTCTTATTCAACAGATGTTTGGTGAACTGTAGTTAACTCTCCAAAACTTGATAGGGGTTTTACTAAAGCCTCAAACAATTTTTCCATTTTGGAGAGAGCTCAGTAGCCACAAGTTAGGCACATACATTATATTGACTTCAACAAGAGCAACAGCTGTATTTGTTTAAGGACATTCCCCCAGATTCACTATTCTTCCATGCAGGACTAGCTTAGTCCTGCACGGAAGTGGCCATTTAGGAGCAGCACAGTAGTGTGCCATGCATATTAATGAAGGCACTCTGCCTGAGCTCCTAAATGGACATGGAGCATGTATGAGTGCAGGGGGCATGTCTGAGAGCAGAGCTCTCAGAATATACACGCCCCTGCAATCAAGAACAGCAGTTTAGGAATAAGAATGAGCGAGACCACTCCTAGGTGCTTGCATACCCCCAGCAACATCTTCCCAAGTTTATAAGAGCAATAGTTAAAATATAAAATATAAACAAGCTATTTTTTTTTATCAAACAGATAAAATTTAACCGTAGGTGCGCAGGTTTGCCCATTGCTTAGCTATGTGTATTGCAGCTTAAATGGCACAAAAGGATAAAAATCAAGATATATGCAAATGAAGCAGTACTGCAATAGTGTAGTGGGCAGAACATTCGCCTTACGAGCAGTTATTCCCGTTTCGAATCTCACTCCAGTACATTCCATTTTCCATGTCAAATCACTTTATGAACAATATTTTTGTTGCATAACCTACTAACATATATTTGTGAACTGGAGTACTGCATTAAATGCAGATGTGAGGTATCATTGTCATAATGTTGCAAAATCCACAGATAATCACAAGTGCCCCATACAGAACATGTACACAGGAATCAGGGATACAAATAAAAGGTACAATGTGTAATGAAGGATAAATCCATAGAGTGTCCAAATCCACCACCTTCCCATGAACCATTTTACATTACTGTATAAATTAGTACGGGGGTAAGTGGGAGTAAGCACTATTAAGCAAGAGTTAGCATATTTAAGCAGTACTAAGCGGGTTTAAGCCCATTTGCACCGGGGTAAGCAATGTGCACAAATGTTAAGCAATATTGAAGCTAACTCTTTGTAAGCATATTTATCCAGAGGTTAGCATTGCTTACCTTCACGCAAACCCACGCAAACCCGCTTACACTTGCTTAAAGTGCTTTAATCACTTTGTATGCAACAGCTGCTGTTCTGGCCAGAAACAAAATAAACAGCCTTTGTAGGTCTTGACTTCAGGACCCTGTACACTATAGTCACAGTAGTTAACCACTAAGCCATCACAGCAGTACATAAGATTGAGGTAACACCAAACAGATCCTCACTATAGAAAAATCAAACTTAACATGTGAAAGGAATCTATATACAGTTTTATGTTGTATAACCTACTACATAACATAAATATGTGAACTGGAGTACTGCATTAAGCCCAGATGTGAGGTGTCATTGTAATAAAGTATTGAAATCCCCTAATAAACACAAGGACCCCATACAGTGTACGTACACATGAATCATGGATACCAAATACATATATAACATGTAATGAATAATAAATCAATGCCAAACAGCAAATAGTATGCAAATTAAAAATTAAGCAACGCTAAGCATTGCACAGCCCAGCTTAGTATGTGTAAGCAATGTGTAAGCCAGCTAAATCAGTTTGCCCATTGGTATACCCCTTTAAGCAATGCCAACCTTAGGTAAGCAGGTTTGCCCATAGCTTAGCATTTTCAAAACCATCCAATCACGGCAAAGTGGGGGAAATTGGCCCTATTTAAACCCAACAGGTGGGAATACATCTCATAACTGATTGCAGCTTCCTCCTGTAGACACTGTGACTGGTGTGGGAGAGGGTGTGCACTTTCAGGTGCAGCGCTGGGGCATCTAGGAGTCCATTGTCATGGCAGGACTCCTTATTAAAGACCATGACCAGAGACTGCTGCAGGGCCAGTACCAGGGTTCCCAATACAAATCGGAAGCCTGGGCCCATCTTGGCCGTGACCTCACCAGTGCCACTGGCATACCTCGAACTGCTGAGCAGGTCAGGCATGACTATGCTGACCTGAAGCAGAAAAAGAGGGATCTCTTGAATCAGTGGATCCAAGAGGCTAGGAGGACAGGGGATGTCCCAGCCATGTGTAAGTATCAGTCCACTACCTGTTTAATAATTGCCAGCTCATTTATATTATGGATAGGTATGGCTAAATATTCCTATTATGTCTTTCACAGTGGCAGATGAGCAGGCTGCGAACTAGGAAGCCCATGCCTGTAGACTGCAGCTGTTAGGCAGGTTAGTAATATGCTTACATGTACTGTCATAGGAAAGAAATCTAAAAGTAGTAGTAAGTTAATCCCCTGTATAAAACCTGTATTGTTTAAGGCATGTATTGCATACACCAGAGAATATGGCAGGAAGAGTCTCATATAGGATGTATGTAAATAAAAGCATAATAGCCTGACAATAAAGGTGTAACTGCTGGACTGCATGTGTCTAGTCTGGTATCATATGGTAATGTACAGCTGCAATCTCTTAATAATACCGTTGTATTAAGCACTGTTACCCAATAAATAAAATGTGTAGGAATGTCTGTTTATGACTGTTGTAATCACAAGAGGTCATATAGTCCAACTGAGAGAGTCTTAGACAGAAACCAGTGAAAAGATAGACAATATAATCCAAATAGCACACTCAACTGAGATGTAAACTGTTGTATTTTTAGCCCTCACAGCCATGTTTCGAATGCTGGGAGTGGTAGTAGGCTGTTTGCAGAATCATACCCCACAACTGTACAAATATGTCCAGAATGTCCAGTTATTTAGCCCATATCTGCTGCATGTCACCCCTGTCCCCCTGGCAAATCAGTGGGATGATCCCAGACATTTAGGCAGCAAATAAGAAATACTACTGATTGTCAGACATCTATAAGAACAAACCTGTCACTCTAGCAACTCCGCAAAATGTTATGAGAGTAATAAGCCAAGTATGTCCCATCTCCACCCCCATGTTGTCAAGCTGTGACCAGAGTGTGTACAGTAACAGAGTGAGATGTATGTGCATAATACTAATGTGGAATCTGGTAATATGTGTGGCAACATTCAGGTAGTGCTAACAAACATTGCCCCCACAGGTCTGTCAGATACAGAAACTGTGCCTAGAAATAAAAGATTGATATCCTGTACTGGTACTGTTTACTCTGTTATTGTATGGCATTGTTAGTGTTGCAGTTGCTCTGGATAATAAGGTGTTACTCATCACTGTCATCCACACTGTGCTACATAATAAAATTGTCTAGGAAATCCTGTATAAGAGTGTTGTAATTACAAGGTCAGATTGTAAAACCACAGGAGACTTATAGACAGAAATCAATACACAGCAATATCTATATAGCACACTCAACTGTGATGGACACTGTTTTATTTTTAGGAGACACAACCATGGTTTGAATCCTGGGAGTGGTAGTAAGCTGTATGCAGAATCATACCCCACAAGTGCACAGAAATGTCCAGAATGTCCGGCTAATCGGTCTGTATCTGCCGGCTGTTACCCTGTCCCCCTGGCATATCAGTGTGCTAACCTTTGACATGTAGACAGCATTTCATGTCATATAACTGAATGTCAGGCCAGTACATATTTGGAAAATATCAATGAAAACAAACCTGTCATTGTACAACTCACTACAGGTTTAAGAGGGCAATAGTCAAAATATGTCCGGGTTCACCTCCATGTAGTCAAGACGTGCCCAGAATGAGTACAATAAGAGATGGACAGGTATGTGCATAACATCAGCATGGAATCTGTGAATATGTGAGAAACAGTTAGGTAGTTTTAACAAACAATACCTCCACAGGTATACCAGGTAAGAAGTGTATACTGCAGGTAAAACTCAGTTCATGTATATAGTTATCTACATCCATACCACTGTCCAAACTAAGGCCATAGGGTAGAGTACTAATACCTGTAAGGTACAGATCACAGCACTGACTAGGAAAGTAATGAGAACTACAGGATTATACTAGTTCTTAAGTGACATCTTCCCCCCCCACCACATCTGCAACAATAAACTAAATACACAACTCAATCGGTATGTGCTGCATTAAATCTACTGTTGGGACATATGTCCTATTGTTTGATAAATACTTAAATTTGTTTATATGCATGTGCCATGTTGAAATACTCCCATATTGGTGGCATGCTGCTATCAATGTACTGCATGCTGTTGTAATGGCCACTGTGGTTCCATATATGCATGTGTTCTGTTTGTTATGCAACTGTTCCATATCTGGTGTTTTGGGTTAATGGGAATATTGATGCATGCTGTCATACCTAATCCTGGAATGTGTTGACTATTACTAACCCACATATGTTGTAAAATTGAAACACCATAGCACGTTTGGGAAGGCTGGACCCAGCAGACCCACCTGTCCCACCTCAACTGGCCGTGGCACTGGGCACCAGCACGTCTGGGGCATACCCTGGGACCCCCTTGTCTGCTGGTCCTGCACCACCTTTGGGTGGAACTGCCTCAAAGGATGGGGCCAGACCACCCCAGGAGCAAGCAGGACACTGTCACCCATCGCCAGGGCCGAGGCATGGTGTGTAGCGATCTCCACAAGGAGTTTGGAGATCTGCTGTGCCAGCTTGAGGGCCACATGTCGCAACTAGAGGGTCGGCCTGGCCCTCCTACTCAGCCTCCAACACAGCCACCTTCAGGGTTGTGAAGGTGCAGTGGTGAAAGCCCATGGGTGGGGACCTCAGTCTCACTGTATCCACTAGGGGTCTCATAGGCTTCCGATTTCCAAACACCCCTCTCCATCAAGGTGCTTACCCCCCACATGTTATATACCACCCCGTATGCTGTCTTGTCTGTATTGTCTGTTATCCTCCCCAACCTATCTCCCCAAATATACCTACTATCCCTCCCCAACATCCCACTCTCACCTGAAAAAAAAAGGGCAATATGTTCCCAAAAAAAAAAAATATCACCCCATACATAGCTGTCCATTTTGCACACGTGTCCACTGGACAGATGTCTTCTTCTTCTTTCGGCTGCTTCCATTAGGGGTTGCCACAGCAGATCAACTGTTTCCATTTCTTCCTGTCCTCTACATCTTGCTCTGTCACACAAACCACCTGCATGTCCTCTCTCAACACATCCATAAACCTTATCTTAGGCCTTCCTCTTTTCCTGTTATCTGGCAGCTTCATCCTTAGCATCTTTTTCCCCAATATACTCTGCATCACTCCTCAGCACATGTCCAAACCAATGTAATCTTGCCTCTCTGGCTTTGTCTCCAAACCTTCCAACCTGGGCTGACCCTCTAATATACTTATTCCTAATCTTGTCCATCCTCGTCACACCCAGTGCAAATCTTAACATCTTCAACTCTGCCATGTCAAGCTCTGACTCCTGCCTTCTTGTCAATGCCACTGTCTCCAACCCATATAACATAGCTGGTCTCACTAACCTCTTGTAGACCTTCCCTTTCACTCTTACTGGTACTCGTCTGTCACAAATCACTCCTGACACTCTTCTCCACCCATTCCATCCTGTCTGTACTATTTTCTTCACCTCTCTTCCACACTCACGATTACTCTGAACTGTTGATCCCAAGTATTTAAACTCATCCACCTTCACCACCTCTACTCCCTGCATCCTCACCATTCCTCTATCCTCCCTCTCATTCACACACACACATATTCTGTCTTAGTCCTGCTGACCTTCATTCCTCTTCTCTCTAGAGCATATCTCCACCTCTCCAGTGTCTCCTCCACCTGTTCCCTACTCTCACTACAGATCACAATGTCATCTGCAAACATCATAGTCCATGAGGACTCCTGTCAGATCTCATCTGTCAACCTGTCCATCACCATTGCAAATAAGAAAGGGCTCAGAGCTGATCCTTGATGCAATCCCACCTCCACCTTAAACGCGTCCATCACTCCCACCGCAGACCTCACTGCTGTCACACTACCCTCGTACATATCCTGTACCACTCTTACATTCTTCTCTGACATTCCCGACTTCCTCATACAATACCACAACTCCTCTCTAGGCACCCTGTCATATGCTTTCTCTAAGTCCACAAAGTCCTTCTGACCTTCTCTGTAATTCTCCATCAACACTATCAGAGCAAACATCGCATCTGTAGTGCTCTTTCCTGGCATGAAACCATACTGCTGATCACCTCTCTTCTTAACCTAGCTTCCACTACTCTTTCCCATAACTTCATGTTGTGACTGATCAGTTTAATCCCTCTGTAGTTACTACAGCTCTGCACATCACCCTTATTCTTAAAAATCGGTACCAAAACACTTTTTCTTCATTTCTCAAGCATCCTCTCACTTTCCAAGATTTCAATAAACAATCTAGTTAAAAACTCCACTGCCATTTCACCTAAACACCTCCATGCTTCCACAGGTATGTAATCTGGACCAACAGCCTTGCTATTCTTCATCATCTTCATAGCTGTCCTTACTTCCTCCTTGCTAATCCACTGCACTTCATGATTCACTATCTACACATCACCCAACCTTCTCTCCCTCTCATTCTCATCATTCATCAGCCCCTCAAAGTACTCTTTCCATCTGCTCAACACACTCTCCTCGCTTGTGAGTACATTTCCCTCATTATCCTTTATCACCCTTACCTGCTGCACATCTTTACTAGCTCGGTCCCTCTGTTTAGCCAATTGGTACAGGTCCTTTTCTCCCTCCTTAGTGTCCAACCTTTCATACAACTCTTCATACACCTTATCCTTAGCCTTTGCCACCTCTCTCTTTGCCATGCACCTCATCTCCTTATACTCTTGTCTACTTTCTTCATCTCTCTAACAATCCCACTTCTTCTTTGCAAACCTCTTTCTCTGTATACTCTCCTGTACTTCTTCATTCCACCACCAGGTCTCCTTGTCCTCCTTCCTCTTTCCAGATCTCACACCAAGCACCTTTCTAGCCATCTCTCTTACATGTAATCTGGTCTAATTGGCTTCACAACATATTATTGTTGCCTCACCCGCCATCTCTCAAGGGTTTAAGTGTCCAAATCTATCTTCAAATTCAGTGTATATGCACAGCTGTTGCTGTAGAAGAAATGGGCAGCTATGGACCTTCCCTACACCCATCCTGCACATCCCTAGCTATTTTACCTACAGTCTTTCCCTCTTTGTGCCCCTTTTTCACCACTTTCCTATCAACCCTTTTTCATTTCTTTTAAAGAAATTACCGTGGGGGTAAGTGGGAGTAAGCACTTTTAAGCAGCAATAGGTGGGTTTAAGCTTGTTTGGGTGGGGGTAAGCAATGCCTACACAGGTTAAGCACTTGAGAAGCTAAATCAGCAAAATAAACTGTAACCGGAAGTTAACATTGCTTACCTACATGCAAACCTGTGCAAATCTACTTACAACTGCGTAAAAGTGCCTTAATCATTCTATATCCAATGGCCCTTGTTCTGCCCAGCAACAAAATAAACAGCCTATGCAGCCTTGAACCCAGGACCCTGCACACCATAACCAAAGTGATTTACCACTAAGCCATGTCAGATATACATAACGCTGCTGTTTTCACAAACACATCATCCAGCACAGTCATTCAACAGTACAGGAAATGTATTTATATATGTAGATGTATGTGTTTGTGTGTGTGTGTGTGTGTATATATATATATATATATATATATATATATATATATATATATCTTTTATATATATATATTTTATCTATCTATCTATATATATATATATATATATATGTCTACATATACATGTATATATATAGATACATAGATATATATATAATATATATAAAACAATATATATATGTAAGTATATATATATATATGTGTGTGTGTGTGTATGTATATATATATATATATATATATATACAGATATATATCTATAGATATAAAAGAGAACATAAATACATATATGACCAATGGCACTGTTAATGGGGGTGAGGCGGCCCAAGCTAAATACATCTTGTAAGCATTGATATCACCCCCTACCCCACAGCAAAACAGATCTGCCCTGCAATACAATACCAACTGTTGCAAGTCCCATACCCAGGACCCGACACAACATGGGCACAAGACGTTAACAGTAATCCATCCCACCTGTATGATGTCAGGATGGTATCAATAACATATCATGCAGTACACTCTGGCTACCATAGAGAATGTACAATATGGAAGCAATAAACATTCCAAAGATACATATACACACACATATATATGCAGATACATATATGTATATATATATATATATATATATATATATATATATATATATATATATATATATACATACATGCATACATATAGGGTCTATGTTAAATGTTCGAGCATCCAAAATATCCAACATTACATGGTCGAGACCAAATGTTCGACATTTGGATGTTCGAACATAAAAAAAAAAAAGAGAAAATACAGAAAAAAACACTTTAACAGTGTAGACGGGGGGCTGCGCCCCCACACACCCCTACTTAAATATACCAACTCCGAGACCGCATTTCAGTGCAGAAAAGGGAAATTCTCCCTATCTGCACCGTATGGTGCCATTGAAAGTCTATCTTCAAGCACACAAAATTGTGAATGTTTAGTCTCGACCATATAACGTTCGAATTTTTGAGCGCTCAAAGATTTGACAGGCACCCTACATATAGATATATATGTAACTACACATACACACACAGAGATATGTATAGGGAGTTACATATTTAGAGGGTGCACACCATACTGAACAGTCAATATTCCTACAGTTGACACCTTATCAAATGGACAGTGTATGAGTCACCCATACAAAAGACAACTGTTGCCTGAAACATATACCCACAGACAAGTCAAAGGATATGACACCATACACAGGTCTGCATACATAAGAAGTTTTATTTGTGTACTATTACAGTTGTATATGCCATGTCATACAGCTGTTTAGACTTTGAAATACATACAAACAGATTAATGCAACTCTCAAGCAGATCATTTAATACAGTAATCTGAAAGCATAACATATGTTGCTGTCCAAGCCAAGGCCTTCATGTAGTACAACAGTAAAAAAACACTGGCCCAGAAAATAAGAATCAATCAACAGTAAGTAATGCAGATGTAGTTCAGCAGCCTCCAATTACACTCTGCACTCAACCCCTAAGGGGAAAAGACTTAAGTTGACACACTGGGATGTACCTGTTACATAATGCAATAACTGAAAACATCACAATCACACTGACAAACAAAACAGTCTGTATGGCAGTAAGCAGTAAGCCAGCAATGTTTCCAAGGTGAAATGTGTGGTAATGTACAGCCATACACCTTAAGGCAGCTTACTACTGATATCCCTCACATGTTGTAAAAGCCTAAGTTATTTATGGAGCATATCCCTCCCCATAGACTGATGACTTACAGAGGCATATAACACTGTTACATACATTGACCTCTGGACTGCAGAAGGACATGCATGTTTTGTGCAGATGAAGCTCACGTATATATGGAGGCAACCCCACAATATGTGTGGGGGCCACAACAGCACTGGAATGATGGCAGGAATAGCAGCATGACATAATCGCAGGCCACTACCTTTCCTGTATGGTGGACATCCTTCCTGGGTGTGGGCTGCAGTGTTACAGACAGCAGGTAGCAATACCTCTTACAAGAGGACTTGCAGACTCAGGCCAGCTACATATTTGTATAAGTTTCCAGAACTACAGACAGAGTGTGAGTAGTATTGTTATATGCATTGTATAGCACCAGTGTTACAGAGTTTCTGTGTACATACTAGTTTAACATGGAATGCGGTCTGTCTGCATAGGGAGAATTTCCCTTTTCTGCACTGAAATGCGGTCTCGGAGTTGGTATATTTAAGTAGGGGTGTGTGGGGGGCGCAGCCCCCCGCCTACACTGTTAAAGTGTTTTTTTCTGTATTTTCTTACTGCATGTCATATGGACAAAGCCTGGTATGTAGGTGGAGGACAGAGGCAGGAACACAGGCCCATATGTGAAATAGTGTTGTCATACACTAAGCAAGTTGCTGGTGTTACAGGATAGTCTGCAACATACCCTTAGTCAGGAGTATGAAGTCAGAAACACAAATGGATGTAGCCATGTACTAATAGCACTCAACATACACACACCGCCAGTGATATATCTGACACAAGCCCTGTGTGGTGGACAGACAAAACATAACAAGCACATCTCTGGGCATTATGTGGATAGGCCCACAGTTGAAAGCTATGCAGACAGACCGCATTCCATGTTAAACTAGTATGTACACAGAAACTCTGTAACACTGGTGCTATACAATGCATATAACAATACTACTCACACTCTGTCTGTAGTTCTGGAAACTTATACAAATATGTAGCTGGC